>NC_134694.1:92155882-92415882 GCF_050947455.1 Rhinoderma darwinii
GGGTAATGAATGTCTTATGTCATGTCTTTCTGTTAACTCTATTTCTCCCCGGGAGGAGGTAAACACGCTTCCTGAGTTTGTTCAGGACTTCGCCGATGTGTTTTCTAAGGAGGCCTCCGAGGTGTTGCCCCCCCATAGAGATTACGATTGCGCTATCGATTTGGTGCCTGGTGCCAAGCTTCCTAAGGGTAGGATATTTAATCTTTCATGTCCTGAACGTGAAGCGATGAGGGTGTATATCCAAGAATGCCTGGCCAAGGGTTTCATTCGCCCCTCGACTTCTCCTGTAGGTGCTGGCTTCTTCTTCGTGGGGAAGAAGGATGGTGGTCTTAGGCCGTGCATTGATTATCGTAACCTGAATAAGGTCACCGTAAGGAACCAGTACCCACTTCCTTTGATTCCGGATCTTTTTAATCAGGTTCAGGGAGCCCAATGGTTTTCTAAGTTCGATCTACGGGGGGCATATAACCTTATCCGCATCAAAGAGGGGGATGAGTGGAAAACTGCGTTCAACACACCCGAGGGTCATTTCGAATACCTGGTAATGCCCTTTGGGTTGTGTAATGCCCCTGCTGTCTTCCAGAATTTTATTAATGAAATCCTGAGAGAGTACCTGGGTAATTTTCTTGTTGTGTACCTTGATGACATACTGGTGTTTTCCAAGGACTGGTCCTCCCACGTGGAGCATGTCAGGAAGGTGCTCCAGGTCCTTCGGGAGAATAATCTGTTTGCTAAGACTGAAAAATGTGTCTTTGGGGTACAGGAGATACCATTTTTAGGGCAAATCCTCACTCCTCATGAATTCCGCATGGACCCTGCCAAGGTTCAAGCTGTGGCGGAATGGGTCCAACCTGCCTCCCTTAAGGCGTTACAGTGTTTTTTAGGGTTCGCCAACTATTACAGGAGATTTATTGCCAACTTCTCGGTCGTCGCTAAGCCTCTTACGGACCTTACCCGCAAGGGTGCCGATGTCCTCCATTGGCCCCCTGAGGCCGTCCAGGCCTTTGAGACTCTCAAGAAGTGCTTTATCTCGGCCCCCGTGCTGATTCAGCCCAACCAAGAGGAGCCATTTATTGTGGAGGTTGACGCTTCCGAGGTGGGAGTGGGGGCCATCTTGTCCCAGGGTACCAGCTCCCTCACCCATCTCCGCCCCTGTGCTTACTTCTCTAGGAAGTTTTCGCCCACGGAGAGTAACTATGATATTGGTAACCGCGAACTTCTAGCCATTAAATGGGCTTTTGAGGAGTGGCGGCACTTCCTGGAGGGGGCCAGACACCAGGTAACGGTCCTTACGGATCACAAGAATCTGGTTTTCCTAGAATCGGCCCGGAGGCTTAATCCTAGACAAGCTCGGTGGGCACTATTCTTTACCAGATTTAATTTCTTGGTTACCTATAGGGCTGGGTCCAAGAATATTAAGGCTGACGCTCTGTCACGTAGTTTCATGGCCAATCCTCCTTCCGAGAAGGATCCCGCTTGTATTTTACCCCCTGGTATAATCGTCTCTGCCACGGATTCTGATTTAGCTTCTGATATCGCGGCTGATCAGGGTGCAGCTCCCGGGAACGTCCCTGGGGACAAACTGTTTGTTCCCCTGCAATACCGGCTGAGGGTACTCAGGGAAAACCATGACTCCGCTCTATCTGGTCATCCTGGCATCTTGGGCACCAAACACCTCATTACCAGAAACTATTGGTGGCCTGGGTTGCCTAAAGATGTTAGGGCTTACGTCGCCGCTTGTGAGGTTTGCGCTAGGTCCAAAACCCCTAGGTCCCGACCTGCGGGCCTACTACGTTCCTTGCCCATTCCCCAGAGACCTTGGACCCATATCTCCATGGATTTTATCACCGATTTGCCTCCATCTCAGGGCAAGTCGGTGGTGTGGGTGGTAGTCGACCGCTTCAGCAAGATGTGCCACTTTGTGCCCCTTAAGAAGCTACCTAACGCCAAGACGTTAGCTTCTTTGTTTGTGAAACACATCCTGCGTCTCCATGGGGCCCCAGTCAATATCGTTTCTGACAGAGGGGTACAATTTGTTTCCTTATTTTGGAGAGCTTTTTGTAAAAAGTTGGAGATTGATCTGTCCTTCTCCTCCGCCTTCCATCCCGAAACTAATGGCCAAACGGAAAGGACCAACCAATCCCTGGAACAATATTTAAGGTGTTTCATCTCTGACTGTCAATTCGATTGGGTCTCATTCCTTCCCCTTGCTGAATTTTCCCTGAATAACCGGGTCAGTAACTCGTCAGGGGTCTCCCCGTTTTTCTGTAATTTCGGGTTTAACCCAAGGTTCTCCTCCGTCTCCCCTGGTTGTTCCAATAATCCTGAGGTAGAGGAGGTTCATCGGGAACTGTGCACTGTCTGGGCCCAGGTTCAGAAGAACCTAGAGGCGTCCCAGAGCGCACAAAAGATTCAGGCGGATAGTAGACGTTCTGCTAACCCCCGGTTTGTCGTCGGGGATTTGGTCTGGTTGTCGTCCAGGAACTTGCGCCTTAAGGTCCCGTCCAGGAAGTTTGCTCCCCGATTTATTGGACCTTATAAGATCATTGAAGTCCTCAACCCTGTATCCTTCCGTCTGGAGCTCCCCCCATCCTTTCGCATACATGACGTCTTCCATGCCTCCCTCCTTAAACGCTGCTCCCCGTCCTGGTCCCCCTCGAGGAAACCTCCTGTTCCCGTTCTCACCCCTGAGGGGGTGGAATTCAAGGTGGCCAAGATTATGGACAGTAGGATGGTCCAGGGCTCCCTCCAGTACCTGGTCCATTGGAGAGGATACGGGCCGGAGGAGAGGACTTGGGTACCTGCCCGTGATGTTCACGCTGGGGTATTGATCAGGAGGTTCCACCTCCTCTTCCCCACTAAACCGGGTCCCCTTAGTAAGGGTCCGGTGGCCCCTCATAAAAGGGGGAGTACTGTTAGGGATCTGCCAGGTACTTCATCTAGCTATACTCCTGGGATTAATCAATCCACACCTGAGGCCAGACCTGCTCGACTGACACCATCTCCCACCAACCAGGGTGGCAGGCTCAGGAGTGGGAGAGCCTATCGCGGCCTGGTCTCTCGGAGTTAGCTCCGCCCCCTGCCCTTTATTACCTGCCCTGTGCTCTCCCTCAGTGCTTGTAATTCTTTTGGATTCCTGGCCCCACTGCTGCTTGCTCCAGCCTGCTTCTGCCGTGCTTCTGCCTTGCTGCAGTTCTGCTTGACCTGCTTGCTTGCCCTGGCTTGCTTCTGTCTCCGTGCCTGCTCGGGTGTACTCACTTCGTCTTGGTCCTGACTGTTCGTTCGCCGTCCCGTTTCTTCGTGGCGTTCCGTGGCTACTGCCCCTTCCCTTGCGTGTTCCCTGTTTGTCTTCCTGTGCACTTAGCCAGCGTAGGGACCGCCGCCCAGTTGTACCTCGTCGCCTAGGGCGGGTCGTTGCAAGTAGGCAGGGACAGGGCGGTGGGTAGATTAGGGCTCACTTTCCCTTCACCTCCTTCCTGCCATTACAGATAGACCAGACATTTATACAGAGGGCTGAATTTCAACTTGATTCTGGCATGGTAAATAAAAGCACTCAAAATTGACATTTGCACCCCACATACTGATTATTAAATATATTGTACACCCAAAATCTTAATAATAATTAGTGATTTCACTCATATACATAATCATGCTAAAGTCCGATTTCTCCTAACATAAATTATGTTTTAAAGGAGCACTCCCACAAAATGTTTTATTCTCTGACCCATTAGATAGGCACATTATGTAGATTGTGGTGAAGGTAATCTTCTTACCGGTGGCTGTATTTGTGAGTTATCCCCTCCCTTCTGGTCCTCAGATGTCATGTGACCAGTAATAGGACTCTCCACTGGACACAGCGTCTCATGTGTGGACAGGAAACCAGTTTCTTTATTCATTACTATCACAGCCTCGATGTGAGTCTTATAGGGATAAATATAGAAACGGACTTCCTGTCCACACATGAGATGCTGTGTCCATTATAGAGTCCTATTGCTGGTCACATGACACAGCTGTGGACCAGAAGGTAGTGGATAACTCACAAAATCAGCCACCGGTAAGAAGATTACCTTCACCACAATCTACATAATGTGCCTTTCCAACAAGCCAGAGAATAAAAAATTGTGTGGGAGTGGTTCTTTAAGTGATTTGATTGTTTATTGTACCCACCAATCATCACTATATTTTATCATCGACATAAAATATACAACTGACTTTATAGAGTAAATGGGACATTAGAGGTGTAAGGGGGATTGTAGCTGATTCATTTTAAAATCTCATTCGCTAGGATATGTCACCAATGCCTGATTTTCAGGATCAAACCACTGTGACACTCGCCACTTCCCCTTCAGTCTGCTCTATGCGGATTTTCTTAAAGGCCACATGGCTGGCCTACCAAAGTCAATGGTCAAGCATTGGGCGGCCTGGAAAAAAGACAAGTAGAGCTGACAGGAGACTTTACTAGCTCCACTGACATTTTAGAACTCTAGGGATCAATGGGGGCACAGCTTACAGACTCTCTTAGATGAGACCTTGGTGACATATCCTAGAAATATTCAACCAATGTCTATTCTTAGAGAGACCCGGCCTTAGGACTGTGCAACCTGTGGTAGGTAGGGGTGTTAGGTGCCAGGACAATGGTCTGGCACATTTTTGGACTAGCAGGGTAGGAAACACTAAAAGGGGTATATTTTTTCCTAGGTAGGAACACTAAGGGGGCACTTACACTAAGTAGGAGACACTAAAGGGGCACTATTACTGAGCATGAGCAGTAAGGGGACACTTTTACTATTTGGGGGCATTAAGGGAGCATTATTACTATGAAGAGGCACTAAGGAGGCACTATTACTGAGTGGGTGTGCAAAGAGGGGCACTGTTACTGTGTTGATACCACTAAAGGGGCCCTATTACTATGTGGGACACTAAGATGGGGAAAATGACTGTGTGGGGAACTATTACCATCTGGGACACTATCTGTTTAAAACTTTTATTTTTTGTGTTGCTATAGTTATGACATCATTAGTTCTGAAGGACAGTATTTGGGGACGCTTTATTACACTGCATATACAGTAATATGGGGACCTGGGGAAGCAGCAGGCATAATAACGGAAGAAGCAACATGACAGCAATGTTACGATATATTGACACGTGGCCGATTTGTTGAAAAAAGTTATTTAACTGAAAATCAGTTTCACACATGTTTTTGCAGCATGTGCATGGATTTCTGCAAGCCCCATTCTGATGAATGGGATAGTCGCAGCAATTTCTAGAAAAAAATCATGTAAATATACAGTTAGGTTCAGAATTATTTGAACAGTGGCGCAATCTTTATGATTTGGGCTCCGCATGCCACCACATTGGATTTGAAATGAAACAACTGAGATGCAATTAAAGTGTAGACTTTCAGGTTTAATTCAAGGGCTTGAACAAAAATATCCTGTGAAACGTTTAAAAAGTAATTGTACAAATTAACATTACCATAAATAAAATGATTTTTTTTAATACTTTGTAGAGAATCCTTTGCAAGCAATGACTGCCTGAAGTCTGGAACCAATGGACATCACCAAACGCTGGGTTTCCTCCTCTGTGATGCTTTGCCAGGCCTTTACTACAGCTGTCTTCAATTGTTGCTTGTTTGTGGGTCTTTCTGCCTTAAGTTTGTCTTAAGCAAGTGAAATGCATGCTCGATCGGGTTGAGATCTGGTGATTGACTTTTCCATTGCAGAATATTCCAATTCTTTACCTCAAAAAACTCCTGGGTTGCTTTCACAGTATGTTTTGGGTCATTGTCCATCTGTACTGTGAAGAGACTTCCAATCAAACTTGCTGCATTTGGTTTAATATGAGCAGAAAGTTTATACCGGAACACTTGAGAATTCATCCGGCTGCTTCTGTCTTCAGTCACATCATCAATAAACACTAGTGACTCAGTGCCTTTGGCAGCTATGCATGCCCATGCCATTACACTGCCTCCACCATGTTTTACAGAGGACGTTGTGTGCTTTGGATCATGAGCCGTTCCAAGCCTTCTCTATTTTTTCTTCCTCCCATCATTCTGGTACAGGTTGATCTTAGTTTCATCTGTCCAAAGAATGCTGTTGGAGAACTGGGCTGGCTTCTCTACATGTTGTTTGGCAAAGTCTAATCTGCCCTTTATATTTTTGAAGCTAATTAATGGTTTGCACCTTGTGGTGAACCCTCTGTATTTGCTCTCATGAAGTCTTCACTTTATGATAGACTTAGATACTGAAAGACGTACTTCCAGGTGTGTGTTCTTCACTTGGGTAGATGTTGTGAAGGGGGTTTTCTTCACCATGGAAAGGATACTGTGATCATCCACCACTGTTTTCTTCCGTGGACGTCCAGGCCTTTCGGTGTTCACAAGATCACCAGTGCGCTCTTTCTTTTAAGAATGTACCAAACTGTTGATTTGGCCACTCCAACATTTGTGCTATCTCTCTGATGGATTTCTTAATTTTTTTCAGCCTAACGATGGTCTGTTTCACTTGCATTGAGAGCTCCTTTGGCCTCATGTTGTGGGTTCACAGTAACAGCTTCCAAATGCAAATGCCACACTTGGAATCAGCTCCAGACCTTTTACCTGCTTAATTGATAATGGATTAACAAGGGAATAGCCCATGCAGCCCATTAAATAGCTTTTGAGATAATTGTTCAAAAACCTTTGGTCCCTTGAAAAAGAGGCAACTATTATTAAAGAGCTGTAATTCCTAAACCCTTCCTCAAATTAGGATATAAATACCCTCAAATTAAAGCTGAGAGTCTGCACTTTAAGCCCATATTGATTATATAACTGAATATTCAATATGCCAAAACTTGTGTCACTGTCCAAATAATTCTGGACCTAACTGTAGGAGCAGGGAAGTGAGTGTGAAGAGTATTAGAAATGGTGAGGTTGCTGGATAAGTGAGAAGCCAAAGATGTCTTGGTAGAAAACTCTACAGAGACGAATAATGGTCGTGAGAAGTCGCCATGGATATCTGGGTTGGATGGAGCATAAAAGGAAAAGTGAACAATTCCATCAGAGAACAAGTCACCTGTGACTCACTGGATTTAACTATATAATATTCACTTATATGGTCTGCAGAGCACTTGTGTAGCACTTGTATCTACAACTATATGGTCACAGTATGGTAGTAATATTGGTCTTTTGGATAGTGTTTTTTATTCATTAACAGTATGGGGGTATTATTCAGACAGTATGTGGTGATAATATGTGGTCATGATGTGGCTACATTATATGGCCTTGTATGACTGTATCTTTTAGAGGTATACTACCATACACTGCAGTTTTTATGACAAGGAAACTTATTTGGGGGCAGATCTTCTATGGATACAGGCTCCAGGCCCCACAGAACTGATATTCATTATAAAGCAATATACATGAAAATGTATATACATGAAAATGTTTCTGCTGAGCTGGTTCATCTAAGCCTTGTTAGAAAAGTTGCCTTTATTATATAAATAAAATCAAACTTTTAGGACCCTAGCAATGACCTTGAAACACACAATTTATATTGAAGCAGAATATTTGCTCAGTCCCTGGGTGAATAGATGGAACATAAAATCTGTTTTTGTAGTAATATAGTTTTATTTGTTAATAACCTGCTTTATTTGTTAATAACCTACTTAAACCTGTGTGCAACCAGCGCCTTAATTTCCGTATTTTTTTTTCAGGTGCAGCCTAGAAATGTTTCAATATCTTACCTCCGTCCCTACTTGCATAACCACACCCATTTTATGACCGACCACACACACACACACACACACACACACACATTGCACAAGCCAGACAGCCCCGATGCTTACTACCTCTTTACACATTATAACCCTGGAATTTTATTTTTAGTATAACATCCCTGTGGACAGAGCGCATAACCTGTCATTAATGTAGGGGGCATCCCTGGCCCTGATGATTTGGGTACCAAGAGCTTGTATTCCTGATAAAACCACAGAAAAGGCCATACTCACAGATTAAGAGGTGGGTAAAAAAACCTGTTCCAAACAGGATGCGACCAGGTCAGAGAATGCTGTTGAAGGGAAGTGCCCAGGTGTGTTTAAATAATGATAGCCACTCCCACTAACCTTGAGGGGAGTGGTGTGTTGGGCATGGAAGTAAATGTGTAATAATAATAAATAAATAATAAGTACTGTGTATAGTGTACATGTGAGGTATAGGGGACATGACTAAGTGTAGTGTGTAGAAATCAGTGCTGTGAGTGAAACAAAAATGTGAGTGTAGTGTGTAAAACATGGAGGCATAGTGTTTGAATAGTGACACTTCCCTTCAACGGCATTCTCTGACCTGGTCGCGTCCTGTTTGGAACGTTTTTTTTTACCCACCTCCTAATCTGTGAATATGGCCTTTTCCGTGGTTTTAATTACATTCTATGTCCCATTTTTTTTGCATATCTTAGATTTTGGAACGAAAAGTTCTAGGTAGGGACTCGCAAGTGTGGGGATCCGTGACGTGGATTGCGAGCTTGCGTTTTTTTGGCCAAAACGACAACTAATACCCCATGTTTTTTCATGGTTACTTACATTGTACATACTTTTTTTTCAGAGCGCGCCCGGGTCTTATGATGCTGGGATAGCCTGGTGTGCGGATGTTTGGCACTGCATGCAGGGTAGCCCGCTCTCTTACAGTATGGGCGTTCTAAATCGGCTGCTATTTGGCGATATATGCTGTGCCTCACTATCCAAACACTATGCCTCCATGTTTTACACACTACACTCACGTTTTTGTTTCACTCACAGCCCTGATTTCTACACACTACACTTAGTCATGTCCCCTATGCCTCACATGTACACTATACACAGTACTTTATTATTTATTTATTATTATTACACATTTACTTCCATGCCCAACACACCACTCCCCTCAAGGTTAGTGGGAGTGGCTATCATTATTTAAACACACCTGGGCACTTCCCTTCAACAGCATTCTCTGACCTGGTCGCGTCCTGTTTGGAACGGGTTTTTTTTACCCACCTCCTAATCTGTGAGTATGGCCTTTTCTGTGGTTTTAATTACATTCTATGTCCCATTTTTTTTGCATATCTTGTATCCCTGATAAGGCACTTGGTGCCTAAATCCATGGAAAGGCAGCTGCACAGGACAGCTACATTTGCTATTTTAGTGATTGTGTTATTTAGGCAGAAGTCTGACTGTTAGTTGTGCACTTTACCATAGGTCAGGGGATGTAATGTCAGGCAGAGCCGTTAATAGAGGGCCGCCATGAAAAGTGTTTAAAGGGGAGTTAGGAGTTAAATTAAGGGTTTTTATTAGTATAGGGGTGGAATGTAAACGTAGAGGGGGCTAGGTAGAGGTCAGTGTTAGCTGAAAGAAGGGACTTAAAGGAGAGGGTTAGTAAAGGGAGATAGGATAGGTTAGGGGAGGGGGGAGTAAGTGGTTCACTCTTGGCATCTCAGCTTGAGGAAAAAAAATGCCCACCGCCCTACTTTTGGTGGTCTGGGTAGGGTCAGCCAATATTTCTGTCACGCAGCCTGGCAGGGACCAGTTTTTTGAGGGCAGTTATAATGCAGGCCCTTGGCGGACCATCAAGGTGCTCCCCAGGTATGGGGGAGATTTAAATGGAAGAAGTGGGATGGATGGTTCCTGGGTTGGGAGCGGTTACAGTATCACTGGCACATTTGTCAACCTCCGAGCTGGCGAGTTGCTTCGGGGGATATAGTATTTAGATACTGTTTAATACTTATGCCCTCAAAGATATTGGATCCTGTCAATTGCTTTGCACTATTTTGTACTTTGTATTTGTATTTGGTATTTATTTTAAGATTTTTGTATTTTTCAATAAAAGTGGCTGCTGTGGCCTACATATTAGACGTCACGCAACGTATCGAGTATATTTATTGGGGTAAGAGGAAGAGTTTGGAGTTGAGGTGGTAAGTCTGGTTTTAGAGGTTGGTAGGAGACCGTCTTTAATACACAGGTTATTTTATTTGTCAACTGCAGGATTGTATTATTTGAGCAGTTTTGATACATCATAATTGGGAAACTTTAATAAAAGGTATTGTAAACAGCACCATCCAACCTAGCACCAGCCATATACATATATATATATATATATATATATATATATATATATATATATATATATATATATATATATATATAAAAGATGTACAAGCAATTTCCTAGAGGCATAACATGGAGTTTCATACGGGACTCTGTGTGCCGCGATACAATGCTCAGGCCGATGTCGTATGTACTGTATGGAGCCATTCTCCTCCTGAACCAATGCTTCTAGGAGAGAAAAGGTTCATACACATGGCATCTAATGGAGCATGACTCGATCATTTTTTTTCTGTCAGATTTGTACGGAATTTGACAGAGAAAAACTATTTATGAAATTGAAGGCCTGCGGTACAGTAAATGCCTCATGCACCTCCATGGTTGCCCTATTTCTCTTTTCAAACCCGTCATGAGGTTTACATTTTTCCTATCGAAGGCATTGATTGACTTTGGCCACTTGATAACTGACACCTGTGTACTGGAATGTAATTAGACATATTGCTGAAACATATTCTGGAGTAGGAAAAAATGTGCAATGGAGTTAGCAATGACAAGCTGCTACTATGTAGCAATTATATTATTGCATCAAACAAAGTGAGAACAAATCCTTTACAATGTCAATTTAAAGAACTAATGCAAAAACTATGTGATAACCGTTTTAACGGGAGTGAATTATTTCACTAAATTATCCTTATGTATGAAATAAATAGTTAAATGACAAACTCAGTATATACAGACTGTACATTTCACTTAACTAAATGAAATAAGATTTCAGGACAGGCTGGGTTTGTTCTGTACCATATTGGAAAACTATTTTCATTAATAAGCATTTTAAAGATGAAAAAATAAGTATACCCACATCACTTCTGACATGCTAAAATTTATTTACATGCTTAATATTTCTCATAATGTGTTTCATGGAACCACGGTCATCTGGGAAGGAGCAGTGTCTCCTGAACAAGGTACACAATATGCAAATATATCGTTATAGAGCCTTGTATATAAATATGTCTTTCAACATTTTCAAACATTCCATTATAAAATATAATTGTACATTGCTACGACAGCTTATTAAAAAGTGAGAGGTTGCTGTAAGTGTCCTTTCAAAAATGACTTTGCTGATGCTAATCTAGGTAATGACTGTACTGCGGTCGCGATGATGATGCTTTGGGGAAGATAGCAATATGCCTGCCCTGTTAAGGTAGAAGCTGGTACAAATAAGTTTCAGTAAAGTCAAACCATAAACTTTGGACGAAGTCCTGTCTGTCTCCATCAGTAGAGCAGACAATACAGCACTTCTGGGTCAGTAAACAGCATTAATGAAATTATTTTCTTTAAATCACACATATATATACATATATATATGTATACATATATATATATACACATACATATATATATATATATCTATATATATATATAGATATATATATATATGTACATATATATATATATATATATATATATATATATATATATATATATATATATATATAACTATATACATATATATAGATATATAGATATATATATATATATATATATATATATATATATCTATGTATATAGTTATATATATATATATATATATATATATATAGATATATATATATATATATATATATATATCTATGTATATATATATATATATATATATATATATATATATATATATGGACTTACTGTTTTTATATTACCAAAAATTCAAAAATGGCCTCCAATTGTTACTGCTGTCACTGGAGGGATAGAAGTATTTGAATGTACATTCAAGTCAAATAAAAGCTTCAGGCCAAACCAGATACATAAGAGGAGGAGTAAAAACAGAACAAGCTGGGTTGGAAGGACAATCCATAAACTATCTAGTTTGGAAGGCAAAGAGAAAGCTAGAAACAGTCCAAGTTAAATTTCATGAGAAGACAGCTAATGTCAAATAAAGCTAAAAAGTAATGAAAATATGTAAAAAATATTAGAAAGTTTAAAAAAGTAACAGCATTTTTTGTTTTGATTTCATATGTTCTGTAATTTTCATTGTTTGTGGAACACTTTGTGGTGACTACTGCAGTTTCATTGCTTTTAAAGTTTTATCAGGGCTGACTGCAATAAACGCTGGCTGTGCTCAATAAGCTCAATAAGCTGAGTCTAGTCCTTATTTAATTTGGTCCATTGGTTAACATAGTAATTAATAGAGAAGTTTAAACGTACATGGTTAGTATGGGTGTTGGCATGTCTGTCTAACATGTTTACAGTGTGAAACGGTAGGGTTCTGGTAGCTGGGGACCACAGTGATTTTGAGAACTAATTGATCTGTATCCTTTATTCTGTAATAAATAAGTAAATTAATTATTCATTCATTCTATAATTCATTATTCTATAATAAAAATGAAGACCAGGACATTGCAATTCTAGAAAGAAGTGGGCGATTTCAGCAACAGTGATTTAACAATTATGACATCTGGTTGACATAAATGTCTGTTCTGTGAAATCTTATTTAAAGAACTTCACTAATTCAACCTTGGGTTTTGTGTTTATTCAGTTTCCCGTTCTTTAATATAGATTTTGTTTGTAAAAATCAGGGACTAGTCACTGTGACAAATATGTAATAAAAGGCAATATACTGGCAAAACATTTTCAAATTACTGTAGGAATGCTGGGGTAAGAAAATACACCTGTACTCTGGCATTTAGGGCACCTACCCCCGGCAGGGACCGCACTAATGTGGCCACATACCCTGAAAATCTCAAAATACAAAACCAAAAATGTTGGCCATTTATTCCCATTTTCCCCTCCTTGGCAACTACGCTTTATAAATTCTAATGGTTTCATACACTATATTTGTTGGATTCACTAATGCTTATGTATTAGCTACGCATGTTGAGGGGTTTTGGTCATTCTGTGGGGGCATTGTTTGTCTGCTTATCAGGGTAGCAAACCCCAAGAGTTTATGTCTACCATGTTTATGCTATTTTAAATGGTTTTAAATTTGTACATGTGGTATATTTACTTCCAATAAGACATTTTTGTGTTACATATAGTGACGTTACAATTTTTTTGCCATATACATACCCATTTGTTTTTGGTTTTGCACTCTGGCACTCAGGGGTCTTCAAATGTGACTACAAATTACATAATTTTGTTATGACTCATTTGTATGAAATGGGGTGACTATAAGGGGTGCAGAGGTTGTGATCCTGGAGCCCAAGCGTCTCTCTGCCCCATATGACCAGTAAATTACACAATATAGCTGTGGGGGCTGACACAGATTTGCATTTGGGCCCAGAATCTTTAAGTTATGCCTCTGAAGACTTTTGTTACTGCATTCTCCCTTTTATGGCAAATTTTATATATGCAAAGCATTAAAACACTGGTTAAGTTATTATTATTATTATTAATAATAAATAATACACTATACTGTTTATGCATATGCAAAGCAATGTAAAAGGCTTTTTAGGAGAGGCATCATGGTATTGAGCTTTACATTTTTCTGACATGCAGATCACATTCTGGTAAGATATTTATCTTCACCCATGATTCAAGTAGCTGACAGTAAGACAAGCTTGCTGCATAGAAATGCCAGTTGGGTTGACAAGGAAATTCCATCAGTATGCTATGTATATACAGTACAATTTAGTAACAGTGGCTCACACAGCCTGCTATCTTGGATCTGAATAATAATTAAGCTTTAGGTCTACAGAAATGTTATTAATTCTTACAGCAACAATCTCACATTTTGTTGCATAATTTCACAGTTCTATTTGTTATTAAATGTAAGATCATACAGCGCTTAAGAAGCCGTGCTATTGATCTATGTCAATCTCCAGGTGTTAGATTCATAGCACAAATTATAATCTTTATCCACCCCATTCATATCCATATGGATTATAGCAGAGCTTTCAAATAAGCCTACAATATTGTTTTATGTTGTGTTATTTTTAATTAAATTAACTTTATACTATGGGAATTGAAAATGACTACCAGCCATTTGGTAGACGTCACAATACAATTTGATGTTAATTTTCCGATTAGGTTTTTTCCCCCTAGATGACTACTCTGAATTCATCTTTTTCAATGTATTACTATAATGTTGCTCTTTTGGCAAGAGAGCAATTGAAGTCTACTGAGCAATAAACAGTTGTGGTTGACAGATTACATTCTTCAATTAAAAATGTGCTTACCAATGGGCAGTACCGTATTTTGCAATCAATCCATATGTTTAAGTACTTAGACAGGTTGGGAAATGAAACCTTTTGGTTTTGTATGTTGTAAGATAATATGCACATGGAACTAGTTTTATGACACTGTTTATACAAAAATATAAAATGTATCAAGTGTTTTTTAGTCTTGTTTGTTAGAGTTTTGTCCTGCTGTCCAAACATCAATTAACGCATTTCCAGCTTTGATTTAAATTTGGAACAAAAGCTAGAAATTGAAAACCATTCCAAAAATATGAAAGCAAATGTCTAAAATATTGTAATGCATGGGTTTTAGAGAACCGTGTGGATATTAGACTCTTTTTATGCCTACATCCTGTTGTGATTAGTTATTTCTTGGCTAACATGTTGTTTACACCTCAGCTGGACTTTGCCTTGACAAGGAATTGTCTTCTTTGTTGTTATGTCCACATTGCTCATTTCTACTGTTTTTTCAAACATTTTATAGTCACATTACAAAACTGCAAAGCTTAACTTTAAAAAAAAAATGTGGTTCTTTTTTTTTTATTCTGATATTATGCTATTGATTTCCTCAACATATTGTGAAGCCCTACACAGAAAATATAAGTTGGTTTACTTATGTTCTTTAAGGACCGTTGTGTGCCGGCCGGGTCCCATCAGTGATCCGTGGAAAGATAGGACATGTCCTATCTTTCCACAGATCAGAGAATCGGGTCAGTTTTCACCGACCCGATTCACCTACTAAAGTGAATGGGTCCGTGAAAACTATTGGGTGCCACTCGGATGCCGTGAAAAATGGCCTGAGTGGTACTCGGTCGTGTGCAACTGCACTTAGCAGAGCTTACAATGTAATGTTCTCTTCATTGACTAAATAGATAAGGGTAATCCTAAATGCTGAGAGTCCAGCTGTGTTGGGAGAAAAGATGGCTAGAAGGTTGGATAAGTGTTTAAACTAGGGAATGGGGAGGGCAATTACTGTATAGATGGGGAGAACAGTGTAGCTAGTGAGCTGGGGCTGAGAAATGAGCATGGGGTGGAATAGAGGAAGGGGTTAGAACTGTCAATAGAAATAAGAAGAAAAGTGGTACGGATGAACATATAAGGTGCATACCAATGCCAGAAGTCTCAATAACAAGATTGAGGGATTAGAGTTGATAATGTTGGAGGAGAATTGTGACATAGTGTGGATAAGTGAGACATGGCTGGATGATAGATATGACTGGGCTGTTAATATGCAGGGTTACAGTCTGTTTAGATAGGATTGGACTTTAACTACCTTGATATAAACTGGGAGGCAGAAACCTGCAGGTATAACAAAGGAAACAGGTTTTTGACAATAACAAAAGACAATTACCTAACAACTGGTGCAGGACGCAAAAGAGAGGGGGGCAAATCTAGACCTAATTTTAAAGAGGCTCTGTCACCAGATTTTGCAACCCCTATCTGCTCTTGCAGCAGATCGGCGCTGCAATGTAGATTACAGTAACGTTTTTATTTTTAAAAAACGAGCATTTTTGGCCAAGTTATGACCATTTTTGTATTTATGCAAATGAGGCTTGCAAAAGTACAACTGGGCGTGTTGAAAAGTAAAAGTACAACTGGGCGTGTATTGTGTATGTACATCGGGGCGTTTTTACTACTTTTACAAGCTGGGCGTTCTGACGAGAAGTATCATCCACTTCTCTTCAGAACGCCCAGCTTCTGGCAGTGCAGACAGCGTGTTCTCGAGAGATCACGCTATGACATCACTCACAGGTCCTGCATCGTGTCGGACGAGCGAGGACACATCGGCACCAGAGGCTACAGATGATTCTGCAGCAGCATTGGCGTTTGCAGGTAAGTCGATGTAGCTACTTACCTGCAAACGCTGATGCTGCTGCAGAATCAACTGTAGCCTCTGGTTCCGATGTGTCCTCGCTCGTCTGACACGATGCAGGACCTGGGGAAGTGACGTCACAGCGTGATCTGCCAGAAGCTGGGCGTTCTGAAGAGAAGTGGATGATACTTCTCGTCAGAACGCCCAGCTAGTAAAAGTAGTAAAAACGCCCCGATGTACGCACATAATACACGGCCAGTTGTACTTTTACTTTTCAACACGCCCAGTTGTACTTTTGCAAGCCTCATTTGCATAAATACAAAAATGGTCATAACTTGGCCAAAAATGCTCGTTTTTTAAAAATAAAAACGTTACTGTAATCTACATTGCAGCGCCGATCTGCTGCAATAGCAGATAGGGGTTGCAAAATCTGGTGACAGAGCCTCTTTAACTAATAGTCCAGACAGGATATCAAAAGTACAGGTTGGGGGTCACCTAGGTTATAGTGACCACAACATAATACTTTTCATGTAGCCTTTAAAAACATGTTTGGTAGAGTACCTACAAAAACACCAAACTTCAGAACAGCCAATTTTCATGGGCTGAGGGCATAAACTGGGACAGAACCTCTTAAATAGCTCCTGCGAATAAATATATACCTTATGGGAATAAACAAGCTAGAAACAGGATGAAACCAATGTGGTTAAATAAAACAGTAAGGGGGGCAATAAATTATAAAAAGAAAGTGTTTAAACTAAAGCAAGATGGTAGTGATGTGGTAATTATAAAGAAAAAAATAAGTTGTCTAAAAGACAAATAAAGGCAGCAAAGATTGAAACAGAGAAACTTGTTGCCAAAGAAAGTACAAATAACCCAAAAATATTTTTCAAATACATAAATAATAAGAAGCTCAAAACTGAAAGTGTTGGCCCTCTCAAAAATAATCTGGGTACAATGGTGGAGGAGGATGACGAAAAGTCCAATCTATTAAACGCCTTCTTCTCTACTGTATTTACACATGAAAATGACGGCATAATTAACCCCTTCCCGCCGCAGCCCTATTTCAGATTTTCATTTTTGTTTTTTCCTCCCCACCTTCCAAAAGCCATAACGTCTTTATTTTTCCGTCCATATAGTACTTTGAGGGCTTGATTTTTGCGTGACGAGTTGTAGTTTTTCGTAGCACCATTTATTTTGCCTTATAATGTACCAGGAAACTGAAAAAAATAATTTGTGGGGTAGAAAATGAAAAAAACAACGATTCCTACATGGTTTTTTGCGAGCCGTTTTTACGGAACTCACTGTGCAATTAAAACAACATGTTAATTTTATTCTGTGGGTCAATACAATTACGGCGATACCAAATATATATAGTTTTTTCTATATTTTACTTCTTTTACAAGTAAAAACCTAAATGTAAAAAAGAAAATTTATTTTGTGTCGCCAAATTCCGAGAGCCATAACTTTTTTATTTTTCCGTCGATTAAGTGGTATGAGGGCTTATTTTTTGCGGGATAAGCTGTCGTTTTTAATAATACTATTTTGGTGTATTTTATTTACACAAAAAAACCTTTATTTAACTCGTTAGATCGCTTGCACGATATACTGCAATACTAATGTATTGCAGTATATCGTGATTCTGACAGGCAACTATTAAGCTGTTAGAGGGGGTCGTCCCCTTCTTTCTAACGAATTAAATGTTGCGGTCACTATTGACCGCAGCATTTAACGAGTTAAACGAGCGGGATCGCGCTCGAGTGCGATGCTGCTCGTTACTCTGAAGTGCCGCCTGTAACAAACAGCCGACACCCGCATCGTATGGAGCCGGTTCACCTACCCGACTTTGGCATATGGATACGTCAAATGTCGGGAAGGGGTTAAGGTAAAGTAAATTCTCCATTAAATGTCACCATATGAGGGCTTGTTTTTTGGGGGACAAGTTTTAGTTTATCATGGCACCATTTATTGTACTGCATAATGTACTGGTAAGCTGAAAAAAAATATTTGTGCGGTGAAATGGGAAAAAAGCAGTGATTCCACCATTTTTTTGGGGGTTTTGTTTTTACGGCATCCACGAGGCGGTAAAAACTACATGTGCCCCTTATTCTACAGGTTGATACAATTATGGCAATATGAAATGTATATGTTTTGTGTAACACAGCCATCACCCGCCAAGTATGGAGCACGCTCAGCCCGTGAGCACGCTCCATACTTCTCCTTGGCGACAGCAACGTAATAGTACGTGGCTTGTCACCTAGGGGTTAATGGTACATCCTCTAGTGGGTCGCATTTACCAGTGGGGTTTTAACCCTTTCAGGACCAAGGGTCATCGATGCCTCAACGACCAGGCCTAAATTTAAAGTTTTGTCATACATTCTTTTAAACTGTCATAACTGTTAAACTACTTTGGATAGCTTAACTATTTTTTAGAACAAATCACACTTTCAAAAATATATAGTTTTACTACATATGCAACACATATTTTATATTACAAACAAAAACAATTGATCCAAAAAGTTTTTTTTTATTTTGGCTATATTTTTTTGCTTTTTAAATTTGTAGAAAATGTTAATCAAGGCCTAAAACATAGTAGGCTACTTCTCCTAAGTTTCAGGATACCACAAAAATTCACGCAACCCTTTCTTTCGCCATGTTATAACATCCAGAATCACAGATGCCCTTATTAACTTTCAGTTAGCATTATTTTCATTAACCATTTTATCACAACACACTGCAAAAGTGGCCAGCAACGTACACCCTTTAGTAAAGTAGACCACTTATGGTATCCAAAATGGGGTGTATTAGAAAATTGTCACTTTTAATTTTTTTTCAAATTTTGTTAGAGGATGACACCCAAAAATTAAAATGGGCACTTTTTCTACTTTGGTGTCAACTCGGCGGCATTTTTCTTGTACACACCACACATCATGGTAAAAAAATCACCATATTAACTATACGGAGACTTCTGCTGAGCAAAACGATACCCCACTTGTGCATGTAACCTGCTTGTTGGCCATGTTATGAAGCCCAGAGGCAAATATGTACCTTTTAACGTTCAAGTTGTGTTTTTTGCATGAACCATTTTATGATGCCACACGGTCTTTGCATTCCCCCTATGGAGTAAAAACATCAAAAGTGACCTAAAAAGTACTCCACTTAGTAAAGTATACCACTTATAATATTCAAAGAGGGGTCTATTGGAAAATTGGCACTTCAATTTGCTTTCCAGAAAGCAAAAGTTATTCCACCCACTTTCGTCAGTTTAAGTGGCTATGTTTGTATGAAAACACAAAATAAGGAAAAATAAATAAAAGAATGATGGCATATGCTTCTAAAGTTGCTGATGGGAATTAAAAGCGGACATTAGTGTGGTAGGTTTTATAGCATTCAATCAGACACAAGGGTGGCAGGGAAAGGCAACCAGGGCAATGATACCGAGTATCCCTCCTCTACCCCTTTTGGTGCAGACATGGCATTTTCTCTTTTTGGTTTGCTGTTGCAGGGATCGGTGCCACAAAGTGCCGCTCTGTGAGCCTACACACTACCTCTGATTCCAAGGGAAGAGTGGGGCCTCTGGCAGTAAACAGGATTTTTTCAAAAATAATTTCCTGATACGTCAGAAATGTCTGCGTGGCACCTGACTGTTTATACAGGACATATGAATTCTAAACTGCCATCTGAAATATGTAGATAGACAATTTTTTATACCAGGTATAAGATCTTCGCATAACTTCATATGGCTTCAAGACCCGGTCAGAGAGGCCGTCCCCACCCATGTTTTTGTTGTAATCAATAATACATATGGGCTTTTTAATTTTATTGGACGACCTCTTTTCTTAAATTGGCATAGTGGCATCAGTGTGCACAGTAGTCAACATGAACACGTCTTTCTTATCACGATAGGGAAGCGCTAGCATATTGCTGCAACGGAGAGCAGCAGATTCCCCTTTTTTAAGCTTTTGGCTCTTTAGAGCAACTGGAAATCCTTTTCTTTTATGGCGGATAGTACCACAGGCCCCTGTATTGGCCGCTTGGAGTCTTTGGAATAGGGGGATACCAGAATAATAGTTGTCCACATATAACTTGTAGCCTCTGTGGAGCAATGGGCCCATTAACTCCCAGACAATCTTGCCACTTGTTACGATTTCTGGTGAGCAACCTGGAAGATCTGTAGGACTGTCCTTCCCCTGGTAGACACGAAAATCCAATGTATAGCCAGTGTTGCTTTTGCATAGCTTATACAATTTGATTCCATATCTGGCACGTTTTGAAGGGATATACTGTTTGAAAAAGAGTCTGCCCTTAAATTTTACCATTTTATCAATTGACACATTTTGGCTAGGTGCATAGAGATTCAAAAATTTTTGAGAAAAATGTTTTAGAAGGGGCCGAATCTTGTACAAGTGATCAGAGTCTGGGGATTCATTTGGGGGCCACTGACTATTGTCATTATAGTGGAGAAATTTTAACAAAACCTCATAACGGGTTTTTGGCATAACTTTGGCAAAACCTGGGGTCCCATGTATGGGGCTTTCTTCCCAGTAGGATCTTATGCATTTTATTTTTTTTACAATGCCCATTATTAGTGTAAGCATCAGAAACTTTTCAACTTCATTTTTATTTGTGGTTGTCCATTTTCCTACCCTTGCGAGGTAGGAGGACGGGTTGGCTAAAAAAATTCTTCAGCATAGAGGTTTGTCTGTTGAGCAAATAGATTAAATAAATGGTCATAAAAAAAAAGCTGAAAAAATTCTAAAAGGCCAAAATCTGTAACGTCAACTGTTACGCCAGGGTCAACAGTAAATTCAGGAACAAAAGGGGTGCCAGTACTTGGGGGTTCCGAATGTAGAGCCAACTCCACAAGAGCTTCAGGTTCTTGGCCATGTACCACTTCCATCTGCCTTTGCGCTTCTGCGCTAGTACAGGGCGGACTTTCTACATTTTGGCCACTGGCTTTCGCCCTTTTTGCACTGGGGCCAGACATAGCACTGTCATCAGAGGTTTCTGTATCGCTTCTTTCAAAGTCTTCAAAGGCAATGTCGCTTTCGGAACTTTGTTCACTGTTCATGCATAATATTGAATACGCCTGTTCCACGGAATACTGTTTGCGTGACATCCTTATTGGTTTACAAATTTTTTTGTACTTTTTAAGTTCAAGCTAATAATTGATAAAAACACCTCTTTTTTTTTATAACTGTTTACGTATAATGAATTGCGGTCTACTCACGAAACCGCACTACAGATCACTCTTTAGAACAAATTAGAATAAATTAATTGTGCAAAAAATTATTAAATGACACTAAATAGTTAATGTATGAATTTATTAATTAACTAACTAATTAATTAACTAACTAACTAACTAACTAACTAACAATTTGTTATCAAGCTAGCTAACCTACTATTCCTGCCTGCCTGTTCTAAAACTAAGGGGCACAGGGAATACAAAGTATATAGTTTCTATATACTTTGTAAATGTATATATATATATATATATATATATTTGAATATATTTTAATATATATACAATTGTATGTATGTATGTATGTCTTTTTCACTTTCCTTCTGTCTTCTCCTGATCAGTCCCCTTCTCTCTAAAACGCTCTGGAGATGGCAAGCGCGAAAAGTTTATTTGTAAGCAAACTTTTCAGAGATCACCATGATTGGTTAATCATGGTGATCACATGCTTACCAGCTGAACCAATTGGTTCGGCTGTCAGTGAGCAGGTTGCTGGGGAGTCGGGGACACTGACACAGCCGCGTCTGAGCCCTTTTCGGAGCGCTATGCTGGCTGGAGCAGAGATCTGTAGATTCACGCCCTGGCAGGAATGGGGTATATGCGAATAGGACGTGAATCTACAGATTGTCGGCATGAAAGGGTTAATATGTTTATAAATGACCTTGTAAAGGGTTTACAGAGTATAATTTCAGTATTTGCAAATGATACTAAGCTCTGTAAAGTAATCAACACAGAGGAGGATAATGTACCACTATGGTGGGATTTGGGGAAGCTGGAGGTTTTGGCAGAGAAATGGCAAATTAAGTTAAATGTGGATAAATGTTAGGTTATGCACTTGGGTCGAGGAATGGGATGCATCAAAAGAGGCATAGATGCTCGTGGCAAAATCATCGTTTTTCCTCTATACAAATCACTAGTCAGACCACATATGGAATATTGTGTACAATTTTGGGCACCTGTGTATAAGAAGGACATGGATGAACTAGAACGGGTGCAAAGAAGGGTGACCAAGGTAATAAAGGGAATGGGTGGATTACAGTACCAGGAAAGGTTATCAAACCTGGGGATATTGAGTTTAGAAAAAAAGACAGCTCAGGGGCTAATTACAGTACAGAGATCTTTCTAATGATCTTTTTTAACCTACAGGTAGGTCTGTAACAAGGATAAGGGGACATCCTCTACATCTAGAGGGGAAAAAAGAGCTTCACCATCGTCACAGGTGTGGATTCTTTACTGTGAGAGCAGTGAGACTATGGAACTCTCTGCCACAGGATGTTGTGATGGTAGATTCTTTGAACAAGTTCAAGAAGGGCCTTGATGCCTTTCTTGAAAAATACAATATTACAGGTTATGTGTACTACATTCTGGAGATGGGATGTTGATTTATTCTAATTTCCATATTAGAGTCAGGGAGGAATTTTTACCTTAATGAGGCAATTGGCATCAAACTCATGGGGGCTTTGCCTTCCTCTGGATTAACACGGTAGGATTAAAGGTTGGACTTGATGGACCTGTGCCTTTTTCCAACCTTATCAACTATGTAACTATGTAATTTTCCCAATTGATAGAAGACGGGATGAGAGCAAGAACGTGTTGGTCTTTTATTATTGGTTTGGTAATTGTCTCACTGGTTATAAAGAAAGGAAGTCCCTAGGGGAAATTACCCAAAGGCAGTCACATGAGGTTGTCACCTATAAAAAGGAGTTTAATTCTAATACTCTAGAATCCTACATCTAGGTTACTGGTAGAAAAGTAGAATGTTGATCCAGGGTTCTATCTTATTGCCAGTAAATAATTATTTTACTATGTCAAACTGGTCTATGCCAGGTGTTTTTTACATTCCTCTGTATCAACTGGGTTTATTTTAGGTATAGAATGATGATCTTGATAGACTCAAATATTTTTTTACAATCCACCAACTATGAAGTTTGGTCTCTCAACTCAACTATTAAAAGAACACAGACAGAGCTAATGTTCACTGAGCACAATAATATAAGACTCCTGCTCTTGCAAAGCACACATGAGCCCAAAGGCACACAAGGTAATATGAGTGGATTTGGGTGGGTGATGTAGTAGATAAAGAGACTCCTCCTCTTTACCTTGGGAGGTGGAGCAAAGAAAATAAAAAAAGATACAATACTTTAATTTTATTTGGTAAACACAGCTACCTACTCATACAGAAAGGATTTTTTGGCCTTAATAAAGTAGCTGTTCAATAATCTGATCATGATATAATTATTCTGATTCATATTATTTGTCTCATTTCCCCATTTTCTACAAGAGTGTTGCTTTTTCACATGCAACTTTAAGGGTATGTGCACACACACTAATTACGTCCGTAATTGACGGACGTATTTCGGCCGCAAGTCCCGGACCGAACACAGTGCAGGGAGCCGGGCTCCTAGCATCATACTTATGTACGATGCTAGGAGTCTCTGCCTCGCTGCAGGACAACTGTCCCGTACTGTAATCATGTTTTCAGTACGTGACAGTGGTCCTGCAGCGAGGCAGGGACTCCTAGCATCGTACATAAGTATGATGCTAGGAGCCCGGCTCCCTGCACTGTGTTCGGACCGGGACTTGCGGCCGAAATACGTCCGTCAATTACGGACGTAATTAGTGTGTGTGCACATACCCTTAGACAATTTGCAATATAATAGATATACATCATATGTTTATGTCATACATTTGAATAGATATTCAAGTGAAATGTACTTCAAGGTGTCCTTATATTAAAAACCAGTAGCAGGGGAGGATATATAAAAAGGTACAAAATAATATCCTAATCCTGGCATATCTGTTTTAGTAAATCCTTGCATTTCCCAGAAAACAAGAATTCTGGAGAAAATTTTTTAGAACTTCACCTTGTCAAATGGGCTTGTCTCTACACACTCTGATACTGTCCAATCAGAGCTGACAGTGTCAGACTGTGTAGTGACTCACAATATTGACAAGGGAACACAGATTTTTCAATTTATTCATACATTTCCAGGAGGAATAACAGAGGTATGCATGCCACAATGCAGATCTCTATGGAAAGATGCTCATGCATTGTTAATTCATGAGGAATGAATACAGGTTTCATCCAAAACAGACATGTTAGAAGAGCTGACATATTTAACTGTCTTTGTAATCAATATTACATTATCAATCAAGTTGAAATGTAATTTTATCAATAAGTTTGCCAATCATATAGTAAATATGACTTGGTTCAAACTACACTTCTCAACATTGAAAATGCAACACCAAGACGTTTTGGAATTGTGGAAATCACAGGATCGATAGACATGTTAATGATATGTAAATGATAAAAAAAATAAGGAAACAAAATATTCCAAATATCTTAATTTATTCAGTATCGAGTATGACCTACATTATGCCACCCCACACCATAGTTCCAGGAGTAGGCCCGGTGTGACGTTCCCTTGTGAAGGCCTCTGGATGGCATTGCAGATGTGGTCTCCAGACTAATCTCTGGTTATCATTGTGTCTAAGACAAAAGCGGGACTCATCGCTGAAGAGGATAGACCTCCATTCCAGCCTCCATAGCCATCCATTCCAGCCTCTATCGTGCACCATGATAGCCATTGGCGTGTGGTCAATTGAACACCTGTGTAACATCCGATGGCCGTGACCGCAGTCTCCTCTCTTCATGCCAACGTCTCACTCCTAGAGACGCCAGCACATGCGGAGGCTTGGTCGTGTAGTGTCCCCTAGGGTGCACGTGCATGATCGTTCCCAGCTATAAAGGGCCAGAACACGCACATGCAAATAATTACTAATTATCCACAGATCATCCTAGACTATAAAACGGGCCCTGCCCTTTCAATTCTTTGCCTGAGAATTGTTGTGTATTCCAATGTTAGTCTTAGCAAATGGTCCCTTAGTGTTATACTCTTCCCAGTGTTCCGGTATCTTGTTCCTGTATCCTATATCCCGTGCTGTGTTTGTTCCTGTTTCTTATCCTGTGTTGGAGTCGCGTTGTGCCATCTGCCATGCCTGCTGTAGAAAACCATGTCTGGTGTCATCTGCCACGCCTGCTGTATATACCACGTCTGGTATCATCCGCTATGTCTGGCGTCATATGCCACATCAAGTTTCATCCATGCCAAAGCCTCTGCTACTGTCTGAACTCATACAGGCACACTTGTACTAAGGGCTTTGCATAGACTTTATAGACTGTTATTTGGTCAGCTGCTATTACCCTATGGCACTGCGGCCTAGTGGGTCCACATACCCACAAATTGTGACAACCTGTAGCTGGACTGCGGTCTCGTAGCCCAATGTCGTGCAAGCGCACACTGTTGGTTTGTTTCGACACTGGTTGCTGCCTAAGGCTTAGGATGTGATGTCCAATTTCACTTGCAGTACAGAATGGATAACTACTCGCCATTCTGTCAATCAGACGATCTGTCCGTGCAGAGGTTCACCACCTTTTACCTCCGGGACACGGAATGTTGAAAACTGTTGACATCTCAATGTTGAGGAGTGTATGAAGTTTTATTTATTTTTAGGAAAATTATTTGTATTGTTAATCTATTGAGATTAGAGAGAAATAAGAAATGATCATTCAAAGGCTTCTTATTTTTGTTTGCTCCTTTGAAAAAAAATTATGGGTAAAAGTTGTAATTGGTCTTGGTTGAAGCATAAAGATTTTTTTATAAATGTTGTCACAGTGTCTGCAAGGCATGTAGTTTTGCAGAGGTTACAAAACTATTTTCTTTAGCTACTAACCAGACACTGCATGACATTAAAACATATTAATTGCAATGCAAGTTCTGTGTTGTATCTTATACTACGGCAGATATGTAATTTTCAGTATGTGGGTTGTACCACAGGCCCTCTCAAAAAGCGCCTCAGAAAACATTAGTCTAACATTGGTAACGTTCACACAGGCAATGCTTTTGCGCTATCCCGTCATTTCAATAAAGCACACTCTGGGAACCAAGCTGCATTCAGATTCAAAGATTTAGAAAGAGTTAATAGACCAGCCAGAGGAGGGGATCAAAGACACAAGTTATTGAATCGTAAGGTCTTTTGGTATTTTTCTTCAGGAACTTGACAACCACAAGGTCTTAATGTAAGACAGGATATTATATACAATTATTGATAAATAAACTATCTTTAGTATTTAACCCCTTAACGACCGACGTATAGTGTTTTTACATCGATCATTTATTGTAGTTCTTCTGAAGTGTCAGCTTTTCACGCCGGCACTTCAGAAGAACTTTTCTGCCATCGTGCAGGGTGCTGCTGTTAGTAACAGCCTCGGGCATCAGGGCAACGATCGGAGACCACTAGCAGTGGTCTCCGATCATATTTAACCCCTCAGATGCGTCACTCAATATCAAGTGCTGGCCGCATCTGAGTGGTTTGCGAGGGAGGGGGCCGCATCGGAGCGGTTTTCAGGGGATCTCCTGAAGTCTGGGCTGCTGGTAACAGCCTCGGGCTTCAGGGCAACGATCGGAGACCACTAGCAGTGGCAAAAGCAGCTGCAGCATGGAGGAGATTATATGATTAGATTAGAAGTAATGAGCAGTGAACCTGAGAATCCAGCACTGAGGTGGCATAGAAATCTTACTATCATGTCTGTGAGTTTACCTCTGGTCTTACCCCCCTGCTCACCCCCACCCCCCTCCATAGATTTACATGCAGTGTGTGTTTTTGAGTCACAAACTCTCTCTGCTCCCTCCTCCTGCTCCACATCCCCTCTCCATAGAAAGTTATATACAGGCAGTGACGAGATACACTTTTGCAGTCAGTCTCCTCTGCTCTATAACCAGAGACGGACTTTGCTTGACAACAGGGGGTGTACAGCAGATTACAGGAGGGGAGACACCTAGTGGCAGTAATTTCACACAGCATTTGCAGGGGGTAAACAACTGAATTTTAACAGTAAGTCAATTACAAAGTTGTTTTATATCAGGTACTGTATACTATTATATCAGCATAAGTTTTTTGAAAAGTTAGTATCCATTTAATTTGAAATCCAATAATCTGACATTCATCGGAAAACCTTGAAAACTGACTGCCAATTTGAATAGAAAAATAATATTTAGCGTTTAAAAGTTTCATTAATGTTGGCTTTACATTAGACACTCCTAGTTCACACTACTGGATAACTTTTAATCCATTATTGGGAGAGTCTGTAGATAACAGAAGCAGGACTTTCCTGAATCATTACTGTAAGTTGAAAAGTCCAGCACTTCTTGAAGGAAAACCAGTAAAAATTAAGGTTTACCAGGTTGATTCTCACCTGTAATTATGTTGGTTTTTTTTGTGCCAATATTGTCTTTTGTAGGTTTCGGAGTTATAAATATCAGAAAAAATACACCGGCATAGCATTGCAAAAATTAAAGACTGTACTGGCTGACAACTGTAAATCGTCCTAGCTCTGTGTTTGCTGCTGTTGTCACTGAATCTCTCCTAGCCGGCTTCCTGTCTCCTGTAGATGTTTTAAGGCTATTGCCAACCAATCATCTATTCCCCTCTCTGTCATTGCTTGTGATCAGCATGCTGCTTTACAGGACACAGTTTGCATCCTCTCTTGTGTCTTTTTATGTTTTTTTGGGCCTTAATATGTTTCATCAGTTTCTCCAGCATCCTGCTTAGAGTTTGGAACGATCTTTACAACTATAAATTCTGATAGATTTGATCGGTCACACCTCCCTATGTGATATAAAAAAATGTAGAAGCAACAGAAACTAATTCGGTATTCGATGTTGCTTCTACTATTGTGTTGGATATATTGTATTCGGAGTGAAGACCTTCTTAGTTTTTGCATAACTGCATCTTTCTATTGCTTGGGTCTTTTGCTGTCCTGCCATATGGTTTTCTGGTCCCCCTATGTGATACCAGAGCTACAGCCTTCAGGTAGTGATTTATACAATCATGATGGCAGAGAGAAACTGGATTATTATTTTCTAGAAAACAAACAAACAAACACAGAAAAACAAATTAGAAGTGGCATGGTTCCCTCTTAAAAGTAGGCTAAGTAGGGGGGTTGGAAAAATGTCATGTGTCTGCTGGAGTTTCCCTTTAAATTTGGTAATTAGTCATCACACAGGATCCACATCTGCCAGCTTAACGGATATATAGCATTTTATATAGCAATCTATAATAGAATTTTATACTATACCACTGCATTTCAGCACTGAGCATGAGTCCTAATTCATGCAGCTTTTAGCTGGAAACAGAGAATTACTGAGTAAGACAGACCTCAACATGCATTAAAATTCCATCACAAGCAGTTGACGTTTATGCGGTGCATTATCAAACCCTCTGGGCCAATGTGGATGATCTTTTCCTTATTGTGTGTCACTGAATTTAAACATATACATTTTAAACAGTAACAGAGTAAAATGCTGTGTTGTTTTTCTCCACTGTTTTAAAATATTGTAAATGAGCGCCGACATAGACAAATCCATATCAATAAAACAACACAACATAAATAATGTAGTTTACCCATATCTAGAAGTTACATGTATAATGCCTCCCAACAACATTATATTTATAAATGCAGAAGCATTTCCTCAAGATGTTATGCCCTTTATAAATTTCTCATTTTTTGGGATATTACCTCAAATTACTCTGTGTATACATCATAATGAAAATGAGCGAACTGTATTTTTGGCAGTGACAGATATTAAACCTTAACTGCAGACAAACACTGAAAATTCAGTTGACAAGACTGAAAATATATGTTGTTCTGAATAATATACAGTACTGTGCAAAAGTTTTAGACAGTTGTGGAAAAATGCTGCAAAGTAAGAATGCTTTCAATATTAGAAGTGTTAATATTTATTTTTTATCAATTAAGAAAATGCAAAGTGAATAAACACTAGAGACCCTTTGCCTTCAAAACAGCATCAATCTAGGTACACATGCGCACAGTTTTTGAAGGAACGCGGCAGGGAGGTTGTTCCAAACATCTTGGAGAACTAACCACATATCTTCTGTGGATGTAGGCCTCCTCAAATACTTCTGTCTCTTCATGTAATCCCAGGCAGACTCCATGATGTTAAGGTCATGGCTCTGTGGGGCCATATCATCCCTTGCAGAGCTCCTTGTTCTTCTTAGTTCTTAATGACATTAACTGTATGTATGGGGTCGTTGTCCTGCTGCAGAATAAATTTCAAGCCAATCAGACGCCTCTCTGATGGTATTGCATAATGGATACGTATCTGCCTCTATTTCTCTGCATTGAGGACACCATTAATCCTGACAAAATACCCAACTTTATTTGCTGAAATGCAGCCTCAATCTTGCAAGCAACCTCCACTATGCTTCACTGTTGCCTGCAGACTCTCATTATTGTTCAGCTCTCCAACCCTCCGGCAAACAAACTGCCTTCTGTTACAGCTAAATATTTCACATTTTGACTCACTATTCCAAAGCACTTACTGCCATTTTTCATCAACCAGTTCCTTCATGCATAGTTGAGTCGCTTGGCCTTGTTTCCACGTCAATGGCTTTTTGGCCGCAATTCTCCCATGAAGACCACTCCTGGCCAGACATCTCTTTACAAGAGGGGTAGGGCTGTGTGGTACTATCTACAGGGGGCTGTGTGTGGCTCTATCCACAGGGGTGTGTGTGTGTGGTGCTATCCACAGGGGAGTGTGTGTGGTACTCTCTGTACTGTGTGCTATCTATAGGTAGAGCTGTGTGTTATGCTATCTACAGGGGGGATATGTGTGGCGCTATCTATAGGGGTGTGTGTGTGATGCTGTCTACAGGGGCTATGTGTGACGCTATCTACAGGGGGTCTGTGTGGTGCTATCTATAGGGACAGTGGTGTAAGAGAGGGATTCTGTCATTGATGTCTATAATTGGTGTTTATAACTGTCTATTTTTCTGGTGTAATTGTAATATAATAGTATTTAAAAAAGTAATTAAAACAAATTTAAAATAAGTTTTCTTATTCTCTTCTTTAGTTTGTTATATTAGTGTTTACTGGGGGTATTACTTTTGGTCATCAGATCACCCACCATTGATGGAGACCTGCTCCCTAACTGCTCCACTCAGGAGCTGCCAAGACATAGAGGGAACATTGTTTGTGTTTTGTTGCTGTGCTTAGTCTTGCCATTATGGACCTGTGACATGAAATTGTCTTCCACAACCTCACATTTGTAGCAGAGTTTGGCTGGCCTCACTCAGTTTTAGGCCTCCTACACAGCTATTTCTGTTACAGATAATGAATATGTTTTAACCTACATATGAAAATAATGGTCCATGACTTTGCACAAGGGTACCTAGAAGAAATGATGCTGTCTTGAAGACAAAGGGAGGTCACACCCAATATGGATTTGTTTTAGATTTTCTTTTGTTCATTAACTTTGTATTCTGTTAATTGATTAAAAAAAAATGATATTCACACTTCTATTTTTAAAGCATTCTTACTTTGCCACATTTTTCCACAACTGCCTAGAACTTTTGCACAGTGCTGTAAATCTACCTCATCTGTTTGAAAATAGATCAGACCTTATTAAAATAATCCTTAAGGGGTTTTCCCATCTTGGACATTTATGGCATTTGTCATAAATGTCTGTTAGAGGTGGGTCCCTTTCTCTAGAACGGGGCCCCCATGAACCCCATCCGACCATGTCCAGCTTCCTCTGCTCCCTAGCCACTGTCTGACAAGGTCATCGAAAGTACAGGAACAGCTAACCTTGCTGAGCTTCGCTGTTTCTGTAACTCCCAGAGAAGTAAATGGGAGTTCTGGAAGCTGAGCAGCATGGCGAGCTACACTGTTTCGTAATTCCCAATCACGTCTAGGCTGTTTCCGCACTTCCAACCACCTCGTCAAACAGTGGCCTGGGAGCCGGACAAGGTGGGACAGGAGTCAGGAAGTCTTGTTCTAGTGATAGGCGTGGGTCCAATTGGTGATACCCGTAACTATCAGACATTTATGGCATATTCTGTGGATATGTCATAAATGTCAGAGAGGAAAAAACACCTTTAATCCCTAAGGTTTCCCATACATGTAGCTGCCATGCAGTGGTAGTGTTTTGTGTGCCCAAGAGCCTGCGGCAAAACCGCGAATGGCCATGATTGAAACCATGTGTGCCATCTGTAGAGCCATACAGTAAAAAAAATGAACTGCAAAATCATGGCAATTCTCAGTACAACTGAGTGTGATTTTGCCTCAGAGTTTTTGACTGTACAACACACTACTGCCACACAGCAACTACTTTTCCAAGCACCCTCAAAGTGATAATACTAGTTGTAGAATTTAAAAGCAATAAAGCAATTAGTAAAAAAAAAAAAAACCTTCCATTAAAGTATCCCTCCAGTTGTACTCTCCTGTCCGAACTGACTTCGGACGTGAAGAGACGCTCCTGCATGCTGGATGATACAGTTGCCATGACAACCGTGCAACGCCCATTGAGTGTCAAGCTTAGCTCCTATTAATCAGATTTGGACCCACGCATCATATTCTTCCGGCGCTGTGCATCAGAGTACAACTGGAGAGACACTTTAAGGGCAATGTTAGATACCTATCAGCCCAGAATTTGGTAAGTAGTGGCAGCAAGTTATGTACCTTGGGTACATGGACTATGGGGGGGGGGGTGAATTATTCTCAATTTTCATCCTGAGTGAAAAGGGATAGCAATATTAAGTGAGCTGAAATATATTAATCCCATACAGTTATACCCAAGTCACTTGGTGGGATGGTGTATATATGACAAACGTAAACTGCGAATCAAAAGTAAATAACAAAACAAAATAATTATGTAAACGCTTTATATATATATATATATATATATATATATATATATATATATATATATATATATATAACATAAAATATTTAACCTGCGGAAGATGTTTTTTTTAAATAGCAGATTACCATGATGGCTGCTTCTCTTCTTGAAAAATGGTATAGGTATTTACCAACCAACATCTCTGCAGTAAATAAAGAATGGCATGCTATCCCTGTGACATTAAGTAATGAGCTCAAGACAAAGAAAGACATATAGTTGTTATGGAAACTCAACTAAACTAAACCTCCTACTAATCTGTCATATATGAGCACTATTTCATAGCTGAAGTTGAACAGCATTGCCAAAATGTCTACCTGCGCCAATGGTATGCTGTTACTAGTGACATCATAGATGTCAAAAAATGGTTATGAAAAACTATTTATTCTTCAGATACAGGGAGTGGTGTTAAGATAATAGATGACTGGGATCCACAAGTCCTCAAATAATTTATCATCATAGTTATATTAATAGGACATCTAACCTTGAAAGCAATATACTATTGTGGTGGGAGCAGGTCAATGTCAATGCACCTACTCAGTGGCCTCCAAGTGTATTGTCAGTATAGGTTGGGACAATTAGTTTGCTGCCTTTCTAAATAGTAGGAATTCCGCAGCAAATCTGTCACGTCTGAACGTGCCTTTATTGATACTGTACCTAAGCTAATCTAGGGTGCAAGGTCTAGAAAATGGGAATCTCCCTGCTCTTCACTTTTAAACTCTGCAAGCAGGTATGGATTGATGATTCTGCTGATATTATCCAAGTCTACACAACAAAGCTGAAAATTAAGCTGTAGAAAACAGAAAATGTGCACCAGAGGGTAGTGCTAAAACTGGCTTTTTTTTAATCAATGCCACCCTTAACAGTTGGGGTTTTGCAATAGCTGGAAAGGTACAGGTACTGGATGCTCGTCACATCTACCCATTTTCTAGTGCTGCCCCCATGAAATAATTAATCGACCTTCGTGCTTGCCCTTCCCTGTTTTAAAGGGTTACTAAACGTTCAACAAACTTCTGACATGTCATAGTGACATGTCAAAAGTTTTGATCGCTGGGGGCTGGGCACTGAGACCCCCACCGATCGCTAAAACTAGATGGCAGAATCGCTCGTGTGAGCATTGAGCCTCTTCCTTTCTGAGTAGTTGGTGTACGGACTTGAAAGAAAGTCTATGAGCCCGTACACCACTACATCGGCTTTCCGAGAATCGCCGAACAGAAACGGAGCTTCTGCTGCTTTGTTTTAGCGGTCGGTGGGGGTCTCAGTGCTCAGACCCCCAGCAATCAAAACTTCTGACGTCACTATGGCACGTCAGAAGTTTGTTGAACTTTTAGTTACCCTTTAAGAAAGCATAAGTGTGTGTGTGTGTGTGTGTGTGTGTGTGTGTGTGTGTGTGTGCGTATGTGTGCGTGTGAGTGTGTGTAATAGGGCTAATTTGACTTCTTGTACCACTGATTTATTTCAAAATAACACTTTCTTCTACATTTTATATAGAAGACAACAATTTTACTTTGCATATGTTTATTGTATTCTTGTCAAATTCTCCTCAATAGAATGCATTCCATTTGACATAATAATTTATTTTAAAAAAAACACCTTTCTGCAAGACATATTCTTACTTTTGTTATGCATAACAATTAATGCTAGAGGAGCAACCAGCAACATAGACTGCATTACTAAGTGGAATTATACTACCAGAATGACAACTTTTTCCTTTTCCTTGATATTAACCAGTTATAAGGTGGCACTTAAATAGTCCTCTCTGTATATTACTGCACACCATTCACCAGTATAATTATTGAAGGTCAGAATTTGCTTAAACATATTATAAAAATGTGATTTACAGAGTCCCCCATAGCCCTTTATGCACCACCTGCATTATTGACTATCTGCTTTAATAATTTTTGGGTGGGACTCCCTTTCGACCATCATATTTGGTACACTGACATCACTACCTTTATAATAACGTGGTAAATATATGTTTTAACACTGTATTGAGTAAATTTTATAGATTTCGTTTTTATTTATTGGCTATATCTATTTATATATATTTATCATAATTCATTGATTATTCATTCTTTTTTTGTTTCAATTGTTTGGGGGTCCTGACCCATGGGCAAATTTAGGGGATTTATTATTCATTCTTTTTTGCTTTTATTTTTCCTTCACACTATATACTACATTAAAAAAAATGTTTTTGTTATATTAGTCAGGTTTGACATATGCATTTACAAATATTTAAATCATATGACATGTCATCTATTTATTCATTACCATGGCTAGTGCATATGTTGGCATGGGTTTTGGTGGTGTCCCTATCATGGGGTATGCCAAAGATCATGTATGTGTGATTTTAAAATGTTTTTACCATATTTTGTTTGGAAGGTTTTTTAAGTATCTACTTCCTATTTTTTCATTTTTTTTATTGGAGTGTGCGCTTTGCTTCTTACCTATACATGTTTTTGAACAGGCATTACATTGGGCACATACGTTGGAAGGTTTTCCCAGTGCAAACCCAGTGTCAACAAAGGCTTATATATACTCTACATTTGCATCTATGTGTAGCCTCTGCTATGTGTCCTTTAGTCTTATTACATTGTTATTACTGTAGAACTTCTTGTTGCATTATGCTCAAGTAAGGGGAGTAGCCCTACCTCCATGTTTCAAGTATGCTTGTCCTGTCTTCCCCTTTCTCCTTGCTCCTTTCTCTGTCCCCATGTGTGTGTGCCACACTCCTTGTTCCCCCTTGTCAGCTTTGCCTTCAGCCAGCACCACTTGTTGCTGGGGAACATGGTTCCCTTGGCAATCGAGCAGAAAGGAAGAGCTGCGCTTCAGGTAACCATACCAGTCGATGCTGATTGCTGCGGCACCAGAGGGTAGAGAGTAAGGCCGGGAGTCAGTTGGTTGACCGTTACTGTGTCTGAAGTGTTGGAGCCTGTCCTGTATATACCAGTTTGGCAATCATAAAGTTTAACTGCAGTAGACTCTGTTGTGAAAAGTGGGTCTGCAGCAGGAACTGCCTGTAGACATGCGGTGAGGTACAGACTATGTGTGAGAAACTATGATACATAAGTGGTGTTGGGTCTATTGTTGGATGATCTGCCCCTCCTTCTTCTCCTGAAAAACTGTAACAAGTTTATTAAAAATTAACATTGTATTCTGGAAGTATTCATCACCATGTTATTGAAAGTTACTCTTATATTGCCTATACCCCATTACTAAGAACTTGGATTAGAACTGTATTTTGCCACAGTTAGGCCGAGGACCTTTTCTCTCATTGCTGTGCAGAGAAATACATGATTTGTACGCTGCGCGTTCGCAGCCAAGGGAGGTTGGGATCCGTGAAAGCTAGTGACATAGTGGCTATTATGATCCATGAAGGTGCAGAGCGATTCTCCCTCCAGGTGACTTGTGCATCTGTGTACTAGGCGTATTGGTGGGGCAAGCGGTGGAAGCTTCTCAAAGACCCATAGCAGCACAGTAGAACAGACTGCGGAGGCAACAGTCACTTTGGCACACCCGGCTTTGTGGAAACTCTTGAGAAGTTAAGATCTTTGACCCTGGTTTACAGACCACTCTACTTAGTATTGCTACTTCTTAATAAAGAAATTTGTTCAACTGCAATATCTATCTCTTACCAGGTAACCACTCTTACACTTAAATAAGGCTAGGGTTCTACATCGATAATGGCCACAGGAAAAAGTTATGCAGCAATCATAAGGATCTCTACCATGTGACTTTTTCACCTATAAGGAAAGAAACATTGAGGTCACACAACAGTTGTTTTATTCAATTATTATATGTCTACCAACATATCACAAAAAGATGCTATGAAGCCATAGTCTAAATCTTGCTAGTAATTCCCCGATTAACACTTGCCGCATGCCTCTTAGGCTGGCCACTTTTAGATAGCTGTCGGCTCAACGCCATTCCTCCCGACTTTCGCATACACGGCTACACTTGGCTCAGCCAATCGTGCATGTGTTCTCAGACAAGTATTTTATCCAACAAAAGCATTGACCAACCCCTCTATCTCAGGACATCTGCCATCGGGGGAGAGACGGGACATCGCCATACATATTTTATGGACAGGCAATACTGCCAAAATCGGGTGTTCGGTTGAAATACATCTAATATTTATGGCCACTGTTCACTGTTACATTACCCCTAATTACGCAACCTCTATGTTTCCCTATGAGGGGGAAAAGTCATGCAATAATAATGCAATATCAGGAGAGACACAGGCTGGAAACCAAAGCTTTATGGCATTAAAGCGCACATGACCTATTTTATATTTAGCTATATTATCTAAGCAAGGAATTGTAAAGTTATCAGAAACAAAATTGTCTAGACTTTAGGATTTTATTCATTCAGCATACGCATTTGCAAGTGTGAATCAATAATATCTTAAAAATTTTCCGGCATCAAATATTGAATAGAATTGCAATGAGTAAATCAATTTCATATTAAAATAAGTCAAAATAATATAGTGTAATAACAATGGGAGGAGGTACGAAACAAAAAAAAAGTAAGAAAGGATTTAGAAAGTGCTTATTTCTCATCTTGACAACTGCAATGTGGATTGTGGAGATTAGTTGGAAAGGAAAATGTCAAAGGCAAAGGCCAAACAACATGATTCAAAGCCTGCAAGTACGAATGGCAACCAGGCTTAGCTGATGAACTTATACACTAAGTATTTGTCTTCATATAAACATAGCATTTTTCCTCTTGTGCAATTACTTATGTCCAGAGTTTTTGTTTGTCACTCTCCCACAAGCTCTTATTAAATTTTAGATGAAGGTTGTCACAGAGCAGCATATTAAATTATATGACGTGTTCACTGGTTTTTGTTTAGTTCTCATCATTCCAAAACCTGCAAATAGTGTACTCAGTGTTCTAGAAATGGTAACAAGTCCGGAGATATTGAAGGATGTTTATTAATGTTGCTCAAAGCACAAGAACCATGGCAACCAGTCAACAAATTACTTTTCTGTGCCAATTGCGTTTAATTCATTGCTGGGGTTTCATTACAGACTTACCGTAAATCTACAAGAATTGTCCACAAATATTCCTAATAAAATATATACTATAAAATATATACTATTCAAAGCAGTGGGTACATTTTTTATTCCAATCTTTGAAACTGAATTGTAACATGCATCTTTCTCTTGCCAGCTAGAGATGATGGAACTTTTCCAAATTTTCATCCACAATGATTCAGCAAATTAAGTTGACTATTGATTATATCTAGAACCTTAGGGTAAGACCAGATGTGGGAAATTTGCTCATTGTACGCTGAAAATCCTCAGTGATATATACAGAACACAAGTGGATGTAGTTTTCAAAACCCCATCCACATGTAGCAAAGGAAATCTGCACAGAAATCAATTCTGCAGCATGCTCATTTTTGTGCGGAAAAGACAGATTTTCACTGCGGATTTAACCCTTTGCAATGCATAGAGTGAAGTCCACGGCAAAGTCAAAATGGATTAATCGCATTATCCTCCACATCTGGCCTTACCCTTAAAGGGGTATTCCCAACTTAGACACGTATGGCATATCTGCAGGATATGCCATAAATGTTTGATAGACGCGGGTCCCAGCTCTGGGACCTGCACTTATATCAAGAGCAGGACTTACCCGACCCCACTTTGCCTGGTGCAGAAGCCGCAAGCTGATGATCCCAGGCGGTAACTAGAGAAGAGGGGGTCGCGCTTGCTCAGCTGTTTTCGTAACTTCCATTGAACAGAATGGAGAAAGCTGTGCACGTGCATGGCCCTCTCTTCATTAGCCCCCCCTGGAATCTGCAGCCAGCAGCCGCCGCACCAAGCGTTATGGGGTTGAGTGACCCCCCCCCCCCTATCATGTGCATAAGCAATAAATGTCTAATTTGGGAATACGCCTTTAAGGTTTTCTCAATATCAGCTCTTATGGCATGTCATTATATACAGTTTTAGTATGTTCAAGTAAAGACTTTATTCACACAGCTATTTAGAAAAGGTGTAAAACTTTCTTTGGGCAAAGGTTCTCCTCCTTTTCTTTGATGAAATTTAACCCCCATGTATATGTGAGTGTATCAGACCTTAACCAATCTGGAGGCCTAAGATTGCACAAGCTCATGCACTCACACACGTGTCCTGTCAGCTCTCTGCTAAGAGTGAGGATCCCTCGTTCTTAAGACCTAAGTAACAATAATCACTTAGGCCTCATGCACACAAACGTATTTTTTTTCCTCCCGTAAATACTGGCGCAAATACGGGTCCTTCATCACACGTATTTGACCCATATTCCACCAGTATTTAGGGACCCATGCCCGTAAATACGGGTCCGGTGTCACCAGTATTCCACCCGTATTTATGGACCCGTTTTCTCCGGCAGCCCATTCTCTCTATCAGTGCTGGAAAGAGAGAAGGGGCAGCCCTTTCAGGCAGAGTTTCCGCAGCGATTGAAAGTAAAAGAACTTCATACGTACCGTTGTCTTGGTGACGCGTCCCTCTTTTGACATCCAGTCCGACCTCCCTTGATGACGCGGCAGTCCATGTGACCGCTGCAGCCTGTGATTGGCTGCAGCAGTCACATGCGATGAAACTTCATACCGGGAGGCCGGACTGGAGGAAGAAGCAGGTAAGTTAACTTTTAATACTATTAACTTCAGCGGTAGTCACTGTCCCGGGTGCTGAAAGAGTTACTGCCGATCAGTTAACTCTTTCAGCAACCTGGACAGTGACTATCCCCTGACGTCGCCTAGCAACGCTCCCGTAATTACGGGTGCACACACGTAGCCACCCGTAATTACGGGAGCCCCATAGACTTCTATGGGCCTGCCCGTGCTGTTATTACGGCCTGAAATAGGACATGTTCTCCATTTTTCAAAGGTACCAGTGGCCAATAGAAGTCTATGGGCCCGTAATTACGGGCCATAATTACGGCGCGTAATAACGGGCGTTTTTATGTTCGTGTGCATGAGGCTTTAGCTGGCAGGGCACTGTGCCCATGCCACAGATAGAAAATGTCACTGAAATATTGCATTTACGGTACACCTAAATTACATCTAAAAGAAATGCACTCTGCCCATGTCTCAGATAGAAAGAAAAATTTATTGAAAAGCTGGCTTCATAGTGCAACACGATAACACTTATTATTTATTTGGCAGTGCAGTGGCCTCCGTCATTGTCCCATATGTACAATATTTGTGTGTCTGTACACATATGTAGTGAGTTTTCTATGAATACATGTATGTAGTAAGTATGCATGTGTTCTCATATGCAGTCAATGCAATCTAGAGAGTGTATGTCCTTACTACATACTTGTGGGCTGCTGCTATTTGTGAGCCAAAGCTGATTTTTATTCCCGGACTATGCCTTTGTTAGAAGTGACTTATTAGTTACTGTCCAAAAAAAGAAATATTTCAATAACAAATTCAGATCGACTACATCTCACTACTGAGGCACACAAGACAAATCATGATTAACAAACACAACTCTGCTGCATTAAAAAGAAAACAATCACCTTTGCTATATCTATATGTTTTCATGGTATATCTCAGACTGTCACTGAAAATAATGGGAAATATCTAATTTAACCACTGCTGAGCAAGCAATTAATATATGCTAATAAATAAAGCTCTCGGCATGGAATCTAGTGCTATTATTTTATTTTGATTTTGTGTTTTCATTGATGGTTTCCAAAAACACAAGACATAAATAATCTTTTGTTAAATATTGAATTTCTTAGTTTTAAACATGTTTGTAGGTTGGATCCAATATCAAAAAGGATCAGACAAAATAAGAAATGTTCTTAGGAAAGCAACAGCTAGAGAAAAGTCTTGGAGGCTGCGCCCAGCCTGGAGACTGCTTCTATGACAGCTTCTACTCGGGATAATGATTTACTTTCAGAAAAGATTCAGACAGGCTTAAAATCACGCACTAGGAATAATTACTCCATGTGCTGCTTATATATGCTGCTCACGTGCATTTTCTCATTTGTAATTTTCAGATAAAAGACTCCAATTTTTTTTCTTCTTTACCAACTGCTCCTTTATTAAAACTTTAGAAGAGATCATTCCGCAGTTCTCCACGAATTATATACCAGTCCAGAGAGAATGAAAATTCCATAACTGTCAACATTCTTATTGATAGTGAATGTATACATATCAGACCAGCGGAGAGAAATTCTTTGGAAAGCAGTCTCGCTAATTTCCGACCTGGTAGCTGAACACAATAAAGCACATCTCACTCACTGATGTCCAGATGATTCCATCAAAATGTCATTTCATGATCCAGGGACTCAAGCGATTACACTATAATGTACTCTCTTGCCAATTAGAGCAGTCTCCTGTGCTGACTGGCTAAAATTGAATTGTTATTTTTAAGGCACATGCTTGCAAGTTAGAAACTCTCAATAAAATAATATAAAAAGACCCGGGCCCATTAATGACAATTATAATTTCATTCTAAATGGTCATAAAATACACAGGGACAATATTATAACTTTTGTACGCCAGTTTTCTGCTGAAAAAAAAATTCCAAACGGCTCAAAAGTTGCAAAAATTGCTACTTGTGAGCCGTTTCTACCGCTCTGGCCTCTTTTCTAAAAATTTGTCTGAGTTTAGCAGAAATGGAGGGGTCACCACGGCCCAAAGCATTTACTATCTCTCATGCCAAAAGCTGGCGCATATTATAGCGGAAATCCATGGCAGCTCCTGGCTAACGTAGATTTCTTTCAATGGCGCAAAGACAGCCAAAGATACAACAAATTTATTATGCCTCTAAATAAATTTGTCGCATTTTACTCTGTTCTTTTTCCTATTAAACCAGGCATATGAAACGCTAGTCTTAATAAATTCCACCCACAACATTGAAATGCTAATGGAACCTGGATATACCCTTCAGTTACAGGCAGCCTAAGGGCACATTCAGACATTGCGGAATTGCAGTTGAATTCCGCTGCGGACAGTCTGCAGTGGAATTCTGCAGCAGCCGTTTTTTACATTTGTTTCTATACATTTTTAGGAAACTTTGTTCAGACGTTGCGGAAAATAACTGTGCGGAAATCAGGCTGCAGTGCAGAATTTTCCCTCTGCAGCATGCTCATTACATTGCGGAGAAGAAGCGGAATTTCACTGCGGATTTCAGCCTTTGCAATGCAAAATCTGAAATCTTTGGCAAGTCCGCTGTGATTAAAACCACAGAAAAGGCCATACTCACAGATTAGGTGGTGGGTAAAATACCCGTTCCAAACAGGACGCAACCAGGTCAGAGAATGCTGTTGATGGGAAGTGCCCAGGTGTGTTTAAATAATGATAGCCACTCCCACTAACCTTGAGGGGAGTGGTGTGTTGGGCATGGAAGTAAATGTGTAATAATAATAAATAAATAATAAAGTACTGTGTATAGTGCACATGTGAGGTATAGGGGACATGACTAAGTGTAGTGTGTAGAAATCAGGGCTGTGAGTGAAAAAAAAAAAAAATAAAAAAAAGTGAGTGGAGAGTGTAAAACATGGAGGCATAGTGTTTGGATAGTGAGGCACAGCATATATCGCCGAATAGCAGCCTATTTATAACGCCCATACTGTAAGAGAGCGGGCTGCCCTGCATGCAGTGCCAAACATCCGCACACCAGGCTATCCCAGCATCATAAGACCCGGGCGCGTCCTGAAAAAAAGTATGTACAATGTAAGTAACCATGAAAAAACATGGGGTATTAGTTGTTGTTTTGGCCAAAAAAACGCAAGCTCGCAATCCACGTCACGGATCCCCACACTTGCGAGTCCCTACCTAGAACTTTTCGTTCCAAAATCTAAGATATACAAAAAAATGGGACATAGAATGTAATTAAAACCACAGAAAAGGCCATACTCACAGATTAGGTGGTGGGTAAAATACCCGTTCCAAACAGGACGCAACCAGGTCAGAGAATGCTGTTGATGGGAAGTGCCCAGGTGTGTTTAAATAATGATAGCCACTCCCACTAACCTTGAGGGGAGTGGTGTGTTGGGCATGGAAGTAAATGTGTAATAATAATAAATAAATAATAAAGTACTGTGTATAGTGCACATGTGAGGTATAGGGGACATGACTAAGTGTAGTGTGTAGAAATCAGGGCTGTGAGTGAAAAAAAAAAAAAAAAAAAAAAAAGTGAGTGGAGAGTGTAAAACATGGAGGCATAGTGTTTGGATAGTGAGGCACAGCATATATCGCCGAATAGCAGCCTATTTATAACGCCCATACTGTAAGAGAGCGGGCTGCCCTGCATGCAGTGCCAAACATCCGCACACCAGGCTATCCCAGCATCATAAGACCCGGGCGCGTCCTGAAAAAAAGTATGTACAATGTAAGTAACCATGAAAAAACATGGGGTATTAGTTGTTGTTTTGGCCAAAAAAACGCAAGCTCGCAATCCACGTCACGGATCCCCACACTTGCGAGTCCCTACCTAGAACTTTGCATGCTCATTACATTGCGGAGAAGAAGCGGAATTTCACTGCGGATTTCAGCCTTTGCAATGCAAAATCTGAAATCTTTGGCAAGTCCGCTGTGATATCTGCAACATCTGAATTACCTGTCAAATATGCAAATGTTGCTGCAGATTCGTTGCGTAATTGCCCCGAATCTGCACCAACATTTGCAGCGGAAGAATTCCGCCATGTGTGAACATGCCCTTATAGTTTAAAGTGAAGCTAAACTATAAGGCTGGATTCACACGAGCACATTACGTCCGTAATTGACGGACGTATTTCGGCCGCAAGTCCCGGACCGAACACAGTGCAGGGAGCCGGGCTCCTAGCATCATACTTATGTACGATGCTAGGAGTCCCTGCTTCGCTGCCGGACAACTGTCCCGTACTGTAATCATGTTTTCAATACGGGACAGTTGTCCGGCAGCGAGATAGGGACTCCTAGCATCGTACATAAGTATGATGCTAGGAGCCCGGCTTCCTGCACTGTGTTCGGTCTGGGACTTGCGGCCGAAATACGTCCGTCAATTACGGACGTAATGTGCTCGTGTGAATCCAGCCTAAGGCTACATGCACAAATTGTTGAATTTGATGAGGAAAATCCACCTCTAAACCACAGATAAATGCAGGTAATTCTGCAAGTAAAATCCGCACTTTATGTTGCGTTATTGCTGTGTTTTTATGTGCGTGTTTATACATTTTGATGTGGAAATAGGTGCATATATTATGCTGAGTATTTTGGTGCGTTCTTTTATAAATTGCAGAGTAGAAATTCGAACCGCAGAACACTTTCTTCAGGACTTTTCTGCGGGATTTTTTCGCAGCGTGAGCCTGAGATTTGTAAATCTCATTCACTTTGCTGCTACTGTAAATGCTGTGGAATTTCCTCATAGAATTATTTTGCAGAAATCCTGCAGCACTTATTCTACTTGGAAAATCAGTCGAAGGATTGAATCACACGCACCAAATTTTGTTGCAGAAATTTTCTGTGACTCAAATCCATGCACCTGCTGCAGAAACCATTTAGATGAATGGAATAAATTAAAAATACAATTTCTGCAATAAAATCTGCCATGTTTGTTTGCACCATTAGGCCTTATTCACACGAACGTCTTATACATTTATGCTACGTGCGTCGCACGGACCTATGTAAGTGATAGGGGCCGTTCAGACTGTCAGTGATTTTCACGCAGCGTATGTGCGCTGCGTAAAACTCATGACATGTCCTATACTTGCCCGTGTTTCGCGCATCACGCACCCATTGAAGTCAATGGGTGTGTGCAAATCGCGCACGGCACACAGAAGCACTTCCGGGTGCCGTTCATCATTCACGCAACAGTAGTAAAAAGAATGAATGAAAACAGAAAACCACCGCGTTCTTTTCTGTTTCTAAACATAAAAACAGAGTGTTATAATGATGCAGGCTGCGCAAAAAACACGCAGCCACGCACCATATGCTGATGCCACACGGACCTTTTGCGCGCGCAAAATGCAGCGTTTTTTGGAGTTACGAGAGCCTGTCCCTATACATAAGCAATCATTACTCCATGTGAAAGGAGCAAACGAGCGGCCAATCAATGAGCTGTCTTGTTGATCAGCGCCCGTTTACATGGCCCACGTCTGGCCGTGTAATAGGTCCCTAAGTTCACACATGGCGTAAGTACTGCAGAATTTATATTTACATTTTCTGTGCATCAATTACACAATGTTTTCGCAACATAAATTGACATGCTGCAGATTGAGAATCCATACAGCAAGTCGATTTCTGCAGGTCTTTTGTGCAGGTTTCTTTTCTTCGGTGTGTGTGGATGAGATTTGTTGAAACCTCTTCCATTTTGCTGCTACTGTAAACGCAGCGGAATTTCCACAGAGAAAATCCTGACAGAAATCCTGCAGTATTTACGCTATGTTTGAACTTACCCTAAGAGTTTGTTTACATGGCATATGTTTAACTGGTTGCCGACACAGGACGAGAATGCTCGTCCTGAGCGGCCAGTACTTCGCGCATTAAGACGAGCATTCTCGTCCTGTGTGACAGCCGTCTGTGCGTGCGATCAAGAGCGGGGCAATGGCTGTAATACACAGCCACGGCCCCGCTCTGACAGCGGAGAGAAACATCCTCTCTCCGCCGTTAGCCCTTTGAATGCCGCGATGATAGCTGATCGTGGCATTCAAGGAGAGGGGACTGCACTTTGATCGCGTCACAGAAGATAACTGTGACGCGATCAAAGCCCACAACTTGTATGGCCAGACAGCCCAGGGTCCATTGACCGAATTTGATTAGTATAGAAATGTATGCTCACCTCTAATCAATTTATACTCATCTATTGAGGCCTTTTAAGTTTACAAATCCTACAACCTTGCCCATAAAAACCAGATTAACTCCTTTAGGACACAGCCTGTTTTGGTCTTGTGGACACAGATGATTTTTTCAAATCTGACATGTGTCACTTTATGTGGTAATAACTCCGGAATGCATTTACCTATCCAAGCTATTCTGAGAATGTTTTCTCGTGAAATATTGTACTTTATGTTAGTGTAAAAATTTGGTCGATAAATCCAATATTTATTTGTGAAAAACTTCAAACTTTAGCAAAAATGTGCATTTTTCTAAATTTAAATGTATTTGCTTGTAAAACAGATAGTAATACCACACCAAATAGTTACTAGTTAACATCCCCCATATGTCTACTTTATGTTTGCATCGTTTTTTTCCTATCCTTTTATTTTTCTAGGACGTTACAAGGCTTAGAACTTTAGCAGCAATTTCTCATATTTTCAAGAAAATCTCAATAGGCCAGTTTTTTCGAGGACCAGTTCAGTTCTGAAGTGGCTTTGAGGGCCTTCTATATTAGAAAGTCCCTATAAATCACCCCATTTTGAAAACTGCACCCCTCAAGGTATTTAAAACCACATTCAGAAAGTAGTTTAACCCTTTAGACGTTTCACAGGAATTAAGGCAATGTAGAGGTGAAATTTACAAATTTCACTTTTTTTGCCGAAATTCATTTGTAATAAAAAAAATCTGTAACACACAAGGTTTTAACAGAGAAATGCAACTCAATATTTATTGCCCAGGTTCTGCAGTTTTTAGAAATATCCAATGTGTGGCCCTAGTGTCCTAATGGACTGAAACACAGGCCTCAGAAGCAAAGGAGCACCTAGTGGATTTTGAGGCCTCCTGTTTTTAGGAATATATTTTAGGCACCATGTCAGGTTTGAAGAGGTCTTGTGGTACCTAAACATTTGAAACCCCCCAAAAGTGACCACATATTGGAAACTACACCCCTCAAGGCATTTTTTTTCTAGGGGTATAGTTAGCATTTTGACACCACAGTTTTTTTGCAGAATTTAGTGAAATTAGTCTGTAAAGATGAAAATCACTTTTTTTTCTGTGGAAACATATTTTTTTCATTTTTACAAGGAATAAAGGAGAAAAAGCATCCCAACATTTGAAAAAGCAATTTCTTCCGATTACGGCAATACCCCATATGTGGTCATAAACTGATGTTTGGACCCACAGCAGGGCTCAGGAGGAAAGGAGCGCCTTTTGGATGTTGGAGCGCAGATTTTGCTGGATTGGTTTTCAGTGCCATGTCGGCGTTGCAACGCCTCGGAGGTACCAAAACAGCAGAAACCCCCCAAAAGTGACCCTATTTTTAAAACTACACCCCTCAAAGAATTTTTCTAGGGGTATAGTGAGCATTTTGACCCCACAGAATCTTTTTTAGAGCTAAGGTGACCAAAAAACAGCGATTTTGGCACTTTAAAGTCTTTATTTCTTACAGCGTATACAGTGCGCAATAAATTAAATTTTACTTTATTCTGCCGGTCGGTACGATTACGGCGATACCATATGTGTATAGTTTTTTTTAAGTTTTGCAGCGTTTGCACAATAAAATTAAATTTCTATAAAATAATTTATTTTCTGAGACACCCTATTCTGAGCAGCAACTTTTTAATTTTTTCGTCAAAAAAGCTGTGGGAGGTCTTGTTTTTTGCGGGATGGGTTGTAGTTTTTATTGGTACTATTTTTAGGTAAATGCGACTTTTTGATCACTTTTTATTCTACAGGGTGGGCCATTTATATGGATACACCTAAATAAAATGGGAATGGTTGGTGATATTAACTTCCTGTTTGTGGCACATTAGTATATGGGAGGGGGGAAACTTTTCAAGCTGGGTGTTGACCATGGCGGCCATTTTGAAGTCGGCCATTTTGTATCCAACTTTAGTTTTTTCAATGGGAAGAGGGTCATTTGACACATTAAACTTATCGAGAATTTCACAAGAAAAACAATGGTGTGCTTGGTTTTAACGTTACTTTATTCTTTCATGAGTTATTTACAAGTTTCTGACCACTTATAAAATGTGTTCAAAGTGATGCCCATTGGGTTGGATTGTCAATGCAACCCTCTTCTCCCACTCTTCACACAATGATAGCAACACCGCAGAAGAAATGCTAGCACAGGCTTCCAGTATCCGTAGTTTCAGTTGCTGCACATCTCGTATCTTCACAGCATAGACAATTGCCTTCAGATGACCCCAAAGATAAAAGTCTAAGGGGGTCAGATCGGGAGACCTAGGGGGCCATTCAACTGGCCCACAATGACCAATCCACTTTCCATGAAACTGTTCATCTAGGAATGCTCGGACCTGACACCCATAATGTGGTGGTGCACCATCTTGCTGGAAAAACTCAGGGAACGTGCCAGCTTCTGGAAAGTGGATTGGTCGTCGTGGGCCAGTTGCGGCGTTCACCTTGCAGAAAAAAGAACATTATAGTTTCATAGTTTGGGTCATTACGAACACGGTGATACCAAATATATAATACTTTTTTTTTACGTTTTCATTTTTTCCCTATAATAAAAGACTTATTATAGGAAAACAAAAACTTTTATTTTTACACTTTTATAAAACATTTTTATTAACTTTTTTTTTACTTTTTACACTTTATTTTTTTTACCTGCAGCTCTGATCGCTGCCAGAATACATTACACTCCCTAGGTAGTGTAACGTATTCCAACTGTCAGTGTAGCGTCACAGTCACTCTGACAGTAAGTCTACGAGGCTGGTCCTCTTAGGCTTCCATACATTGCAGAGTCGGAGGCCTTTGCCTAGCCTCCGGATGCCATCACAAGCATCAGCAGCCCCCACAATTGCATGGGGGCTGCTGATGTGCTACAAACCTCCTAATTGTGGTGATCGCAATCGAGCACCACATTAATAGGGTTAATTGACAAAATCAGCAGCGATGAGCCGCTGATCGGCAACACTGGTGTGTCAGCTGTCGTGGACAGCTGTTCTCCCAGTTCCCGATGCACACCTTGTTGCCGACAGTGTGCATCGGGAACGACACAGTGACTTCCTGTCACTCTGACAGGGAGCCTATCAGGACCAGTTGAAGGATGGTCTTGATGGGCTTCCGTCCATGGCAGACACGTAAGCCATTGTTTGGCTTCCGTCTGCCATTATAACTATCGGCAAACCCCGCAATTTCGGACCGGGGTCCGCCGATATGCTAGAAACCCCTAAAATTCGGCCATTGCAGACGATCGCGGAATTTAAGGGGTTAATTCGCCGAACTCAACGGCAAAGGACCGCTGGCCGGCAACAGTGAAGTGTCAGCTGTCGGCGACAGCTGACCTCCCGGTTACCGGTGCACACTGTCGCCGACAGTGTGCACCGGAAAAAACTCAGTAACTGTACATCCCCGTGCGGGAAGTAACCTGCCGCAACGACATACAGTTACTTACTCGTGTGAATAGGGGTTAAAAAAAGCCTGAAAAACTGATATATATTAAGTCTAACCATTGTTTGTCCAATCAATTTAAATTAGCACAAAAAATACAAGGTGTACATAAAAAAGACACTGGTCTGGATATTTTCTAGCCTTTTACACAGCCATAATATAATAATACAAACACATTTAAGGGTTTGTATTATGGCTGCAACTCCCAGATCCTACGCAATTCTACTGAAACAAACTTAAAGCGCCATGTTCATCTAAGTTCAGTTTAGCTAGAGAGCAGGGGGTACAAATTTTGGGCCAGTAATACAGAACCTGTAATGCGGCCATATTATGGCCATGTAAAGCCGGACTAACAGAAACAATTAGCCCACAGGAGCTAGTGCTGGTTATTTTCTTTTCCTTCCTAGCACTTTAGCATATGTTGTAGTTTAATTGAAAGGATTTGATGGGGTTGTTTCAACAGTAGCAGCTGCTCATGGTTGCACATCACATTGATGGTCATTGGTGAAATAATAACTGATCTTGGAATATCACCAAGTTAAAATTTGAGGGAAATTGCTGTATGCGTGTACACTGCTGCTTAATATGTTATCCGAGCAGTCACCTAGATTGTGCAAAATAAACATATATATCTCATTTTAGGAGACAATAGGGGTCATTAGAAAAGCTACTCTTATCTTATATTTTCTGTTTAGAATTGTATGTACCCCGTTACCATATTTATAAAGCATATTAGAGTTACAGAACTTTTATTTATAATATATATATATATATATATATATATATATATATATATACTATAATAGATGTATATAAATAAAACTGGAATAAACCTTAATAATTAATATTACACAGTTCCTATGTGTCGTGTCACAATTTTTTTTGTATTTGCCAAACCACTTCTTCCAAGCTCTTCTATTGGCCAGGCCACGTGTTTCAGCCTCCTATGTCTCATATCACTTTGACTGTGTGTGTCAGACTACTCATTATCTAAAATGATAGACGTATCCATTCTGTCATTATTAGGTCACAAAAATATGGCCATTTAATTTAGTACATTAAAGAGATATTCCCATAATAATATACCATAAAATTAAAACTGGTGGGGTTCCCACATCCAGAACCTCAACTGATCCCAAGAAAGAAGGGGCAGGAGCTCCTTTAGCTTTTTCCCTGCACAGTAGTGCTCCTGGCAGAGAATTGCAGCTCCATTCAAGTGAATGTGGTGATTCCCTGCACAGTGGGTAGCAGGGAGCACCACTGTGCAGTGAAAATGTGAGGATTGGTGGGAGTCCCAGCACTGGTGTATCCTAGCAACATGCCATCACTTGTAAGGGTATGTTCACACGGCTTATTTTCGGACATATTTCAGAGAATAAAATGGTTGTATTACGCTCCGAAATAAACTTTAAAAACGCCTTCAAACAGCCTTCAATTGTTTTTAATGATAATAAACAGTGTCATTCGTACTTGGCATAATTTTTGCCACTGTTTAAAAATATGCCACATAAAAAATACACTTTAAAAAAAAATGAAATGCATCTCACTCTTTAGGCGTTTTTGAAGGATATTTAAAATTTTCCAATTGACAATGCCAAAATCAATTAGAAAATAAAGTTCAGAACTTGAAATTCTGCTCCAGAAAAGCTTGGTTTTCAGGGGCTCGTATTTTTACCCTCGTATTTTTCTGTTAAGTCGCGTAACATTCCCTAATAGTTCTAAAGCCCTCTTAAATGACACTGTCACGATGCGGGGTGTGGACCCACTGGGCCGTACCGCGTAGCGGGATGGCAGCTGGCCAAACAGGTATGGTACAGAGTCTATAGTCCAGAAATGTTACTTGAGGCAATGTAGACAGTAGCAAGGCAGGCTCGGCTGGCACCAGGTGGCAGGTAGACGTCAGGCGTGGAGTAGCAGAACAGGCGTGAAAATGCAGCACAGCATGACAACAGCTCAGCACGGCAGTAGACCAGGATAGTACTGGATAGCACGGGATACAGGATACAGGATACAGGCATGGGGAACACTGGGAAGCTGGAAGACACTTAGAAGACCATTTGCAAGACAAACTTTTGGAAACAACAACAATGTTCAGGCGAGGATCAGAAGGGCGGTAGCCTTCTTATAGTCCAGGAAATCATGTGAGTTGATGATGATGATTTTCATGTGCGTGCGCTGGCCCTTTAAGAGCGGGCACGAGCGCGCCTGCGCACCCTCCGGGAGACAGTCTCGATACCCGGCGCCTCACAGGGGGACGACGTAGCACAGCAGCAGGATGTCCATAGCCGCAGTCGTCGAGGGGTAAGTTAGACTGATGGACCCTCGGCCATAGACGTTACAGAAAAGTAACACTTTTTTGTTTTCCTGGTGTATGACTTTGAAAAACACAATTAATGAAAAAGCATAACCTGTCGCTATGTACTCTTAACAAAATGAATTCCAATGGCTCAACTTACATTAAAGGAAATATGATTAATACTATAGAGCCTTATAAAGTAGATATTTACAAGAAGCCTGAGAATATATGATACACAATACTGCTATAAAATGTAATGCAATGCATAGATATACCCCTGTTTAAAGATTAACAGGCTTGATTAACTAAATCAATATGTTAAGGACCTAAACAGTCTATAATTAATTTATTTAAGTGTGTTAGTACCTTGGAGATTTTAAGCAAATGTGCTACTTGTTTGGGGAAGCAGAGATAATTACACCTTTACAGATAGAACTTGTTAGATATCTGCGTTCTCTGATAGGGCATGGTAATTGTTTCGACTGCTCTGGATAGACGTTTACACGTTTAATCGAAACAATTTGGTGGCTATTTATCTGTCATTTCCTTTATCCTGCTGCCCCATCAAACTAGGCAATATTCAGTCATATTAATGGAAATCTGGTGCTATTTGAAGATAACGTCATGCTTTATCCTATTCTATTCAGGTGTAACACCAGATGGCAAAGCATGGATCTCATACAAGCTAACCAAGTGAGATGATGCTCGTCATACTTGGTTTGAGTTGTATTTATTCTCTGCTTTGAGGTCTTGACATTCAGTATGTCCTTATGTTATCAGATTGTAAGGCAGCCAACATCCTCTTATCATCTATGTACAGACACTCAACTTTGACTGTAACAAAGACAGTTACTACTTCCAGGTATATTTAATGTATTGACAAATATTGCTATAAAGTCTACATTTTGCTGACTGCATATACTCACATATTTGATCTCCTTACTTTAACATCTATACGAAAAAAAAAGTAGGGTTAGTTGTTCTGTACCCACATCCATATATTATTTAAGAAAATAGATAATATTACAATGCAACTAGTATTGTGTCTTAAATGACAATGGCCATATATAAGAAGCTGTATATCTAGCGCAATGAGAGAATTGGTCCTTTTTTGGAAATTTTAGAAAAGCCTTTCCCAAAGCTTTGCTTATTGCTTTCCTGATCTCACTCGAAATTATCTGATCCATCTATGGCCATACATACGGCTCTTGTATAGTGCCGTAAAATGGCTTTATGTATGAACCCCCTAAGATTACTATTGAATAAATGATCTTAAGTCCCAATTCTACCTATGGATCCAAATGTGTAAGTCTGACACCATTTATCGATGGAAGAAACAAGAGGGTTAAAAACAACTCTAGATATACAAATCACAAAAAAAAAAATGTTTATGGACAAGTCTGTCACCATTTATCTACAGAGGAAATAAGAGGGTTAAAAAAAATCCTAGATTACATATCACAAAAAAACACTTCTAATGAAATATAGGAAGTGAAATATTTTCATTTCTGTCATTTAGACTGGCACAGGCTTACTATTATGTTCATAAAGAACTATGAATAATCAAAGCAAACTCGTGTCAATTTGCAAAAGGCAAAATTACATGGAGCAAAACCATGTGCAGAAATATAAAACACAAGATCAGTAGGTTCAAGTAAATTTGCATGGCATTGGGAAAAAAGTGACCTTCGGGCTTATTAGTGCTGCACAATTGGTCCTGCCAGGAAATGTAATTTGGAATTTGCATTTTATGAGTAAATACGACTTTTTCATATACTGTATATCTCTAATTTTATATGCACACTGATTTACTTCTATAAATTTTAAAGGTATAGTATTTACATGGCCCTTAGGTATTGCCATTATTACTCCCCAGATCAGTTAATGTTTATTGAAAAGAAGAGTGAATCATGTTCACATGCTTGAAATTTGAATTTTTCTTCTATAAATTCTATAATGCAGAATATGAAAAGGCTTAGCTTGTAACAAATATTGGTTTTATAACTACATCTCATCTTATTCCGTCTAGATGCTGTATTTGCTTTCATAGGAAGTAAATTGCAGAAAGTTGAATATAAGAACACATTGGTATTCCGTGGGAAGATTTGTGAGCTAGAAGAAAGAAAAATTGAAATACAAAGATAGCTATCTATTATCCTGATTTAGTTCTGCTCATAAATTCACACAAATGCACTGCAAGGAGATGTTAGGTTATTATGACATTCATTTTTCACAAGAAATAAATAACCCTTATTATTGTGAGAAATTAAAAAATCTCCATTATTCTGGAAACCAAAATTTTAAATAGACAAAATGTATGTGTAAAAATTAGTCAGAAGAGATTATCGCTATGAGAGGACCAAGGAATCCAACAACAGGCGCCAGCTCTGACATAATAATGAGGGTCCGCTAGAGGGTCAGAAGCCAAATCTGAACTGTAGCATGGGTCTAAATGTTTGGAAGATTTGTCCTTATTCAGGGCCTATGGGACCAACCCCAAAGAGAGGAACAAACATACTAAATTGTGCTATAGCTCTCATCTTAGTCCCTCTTGAGTCGAAGGGAATGAATAAGATTCCTATTCACAAGGGGTGTTAATTTTCTAAAGCTTCATATCAACTCAAACAGTTGTTGCGTAACCCATTAGTGACCACCAATACGCCTTTTCACAGCAGTCACTAACAGGCCTTAAACTAGGCTGCCGCCTTTTCAAGGTGGTCTAGCCTAAGTGCTGCACAGGTGTCCCCTGTAGGATGAAGCATGTGCTCTCCGGTCTCATGACAGGCAGGCTCATGCTCCAATGGTAGCAAACAAAGTTTTCTTAATTCGTGAATGTTTAACCCCTTAGATGCCGCGGTCAATAGCGACCGCAGCATCTAAGTGGTTTACAAAGGGAGGGGGCTCCCTCTATCACTCATCAGCGACCTGCAAATGTGATTGCAGGCCACCGATGGCTTGTTATGGCAGCCGGGGGCCTAATAGGCTATATGTCTATTAGGCCATGCCAGAGGCATAGCCTAATAGATGCCTGTCAGTTTTATACTGACAGGCAATAATGCTCTGGTGTACTAAGTATACCAAATCATTATATAAGCAATTAAAAGATCGCAAAGAGAAGTCCCCTAGCGAGGCTATAAGAATAAATGAATGTGAATTAAAATGATTAATAAAGGTGCATAGTGAAAAAAAATCAAACCATTTTATTCCAGAAAAACTGGTTTTAGTAAAAGTGTAAAAAAAAAAACATAAAAAATACACATACATGGTATCGCTGCAATCGTAATGACCCGAAAAATAAATTTAACATATAGTTTAAACCGAAGGTGAACACTGTAAAAAAAAACAACGCAGAAAACATTGACAGAATTTATTCTATTGCCCCCCCCAATGTCATAATAAAAATAAATTGATAAGTCCTATGTACCCCAAACTAGTACCAATGAAATCTATGACTCGTCCTGCATAAAACAATCCCTCATATGGCTTCATCGACCGAAAAATACAAAAGTTATGGCTCTTGTAAAGCGGCAATGCAAAAACAAATAATTTTAGTTCAAAAGTGTTTTTACAGTGCAAAAGTCGTAAAACATATAATAATCTCTACATATGTAATATCATCATAATCGTACCAACCAATACAATAAACTTAACATATTATTTATGCCGCATGATGAATGGCGTAATTTTCAAATGCATAGAACAATGGCGGAATTGCTATGGTTTTTTTCTATTTCCAACAAAAATTAATAATAGTTAATCAAAAATTTATATGTAAACCAAAATCGTGCCATTGAAAAATAACACTAAGCCAACCTGCCGTTTTCAGTGTCCCGGAAGAAGCTGAAAGAATGCAAAACCATGCATTTGTTTTAAAACGTTTGTGAGTATATAGAGTAAAACTGTACTATTTTTCTCTCTTCCATTTCGAAATGCAGGAATGCAGCACATGTGTGACTAGAAGCAAAATATGTCTGTGAAGCTAACCTGTGCATATGTGTGAACCGATCCGCACTTCCAGAGTGCCATTTTTCTCCCTCTGTATAACCAGTATTGATAGACCAAGATGGCTTTAACCGTCTTATCCTGATTACAGTGTTCAGCCACAGAGTTTATATTGCAATTTATTTTATTATTAAATTGTAGCTAAACGTTCAACAAACTTCTGACATGTCATAGAGACATGTCAGAAGTTTGGATTGGTGGGGTCCGAGCACGGAGACCCCCACCAATCGCTAGAACGAAGCAGCTGAAGCCCTCGTGTGAGCGATCAGCTGCTTCGTGGCTGTTTGGCTTTTTCCGGAAAGCCGATGTATCGGAGTATGGGCTCATAGACTCCGTACACGATACATTTATTTCCAGAAATAGCCGAACAGACACAAAAGCAGCTGAGCGCTCACACGAGGGCTTCAGCTGCTTCGTTCTAGCGATTGGTGGGGGTCTCCGTGCTCGGACCCCCGCCAATCCAAACTTCTGACTTGTCACTATGACATGTCAGAAGATTGCCGAACGTTTAGCGACACTTTAAGTTCAACGTATAACAGCAAGGCTGGCCTGTGCGAAATTTTCTTTCGGCGACCCACTCCCATCATAAAAAAAACATGCCCCATAAAAAAGTATAATGCTCCCCACAGTATGATGCCCTTTTTAGTGCCCCAACATAGTATAATGCCCTTTATAGTGCCCCTCACACAGTATAATGTCCCCAAGTGCCCCCACACAGTATAATGCCCCTTTAGTGCCCCCATATAGTTTAATGCCCCAGAGCTACCCCATACAGTATAATAATAATATTTAATAATATAATGTATTATAACCCCTTTAAGTACACAGTATTTTGTCCACTAAATGTGCCCACACAGTACAGTATGTCATGAAAGATTTATCAGAGTACACACATACAGTGAAAACTTTGTCTCAATATATCTCAATAAAGTAGTCTAACTTAGCTTAGATATTGGCTACAATCACACAACTTTTGATAAATGTGGACAATGGAGTAAAAAAGGTGAACATAAATGCTTGCTACATGTTTCATGTTGTTTTCACCAAATTTAGAGAACATGTTATTGTCTGAATTAATTAGAGAATGTGTCAATTTGGATATTAAACACTAAAGACTGCCATGGACTAACAGATAACTTGGCCAATACCAAGATAACAAGCCTCCTTGACAATAATACATGTCCTTATGGTAACCAGAGGGTTTTATTTGAAAACCAAACAACTGCAAATTATAGCAATAAAAAAAAATCCTTATGTACAGGTTGTTCTAATGATCATTCTGAGATCATTGTTAAAACAGGAAACATCTCAATGTCCATAGCAAATGTAATAACAGAGCAAAAAATGTCAGCCATGCAGTCTGATTGGCTCACAGGCTATAAATCGATAAATTGGTGGCAGGTGTATTCTTGGCGCCTCCCTGTAGTTTTATGCTGTAGAAACAATAGTCTTTGATGCCATGAATTTCCTTAAACAAATTAGTTTTCAATAAGGAATTAAACACAAGATTTTATAAGCCCTAAGGGACAATTATTTTGTGGTTTGTTAAACTCTAATTGTGTCCTTAATTGAAACCCTGAGTGACACATTTTGCCGCAAAAGTCAGCCAAACAGCCCTTACAAAAGAGTTATCCTGTTACCACCTTCATAAATATTTCTTAATCAGCTTTTAAACCCAAGACATTTTCTTTCTTTAAAAGATTATTAATGGGCATCAGTTCAACTACTAGATGTCATTCAGAAATAAAACATAACCACATGGACATTTTCCAGTTTTCTTAAACGCTGAGTGATATCATAATACCTGTACCTCTATAATGCCAGGTAAGCTAAAATTTTAGAGAAGTGTCAAAAAGTTAATGTACATATAACAACCATTGCTAGGCTGAAGATAAGTCTTAGGCATCCTTTACATGGTGTTTTTTTGAAAAGTAAAAAAAAAAGTTTGCTTTTTTTATGGTGTTTTTTACATGCATTTATTTGTGGGGGGGGGGGGTTTAAGACGTGACACTTTGTACATACATTTTCCCAAGCATTTTGACATTTTATTAAGAAGCCTATGGAGAATAACACCAGAAAAAAAATCCATACCGAGACCATACTGCTGTGTAGGTAGTAATTTTTATTATTAACTTTGAACTAACATCTCGCTGCCATTTAAGATTTAGCGTATAATAAATACAGAAGCCAATAGTATTATACCACATAGAGATTTATAGAGGCTGGAAATTAGATGGTGAATTGGCATGAAGTTACGCCTCGAGACCATGATAACAAATGTTTACGTGTTATATATGATCCATATTTTACATGTTAGAAGTAAAAAACCTTAATTAAACGAACAGAAATAAAACACCCAGAGTAACATATCTATGTATCTGCCATCAAGGCTGGCATTAGAAATGTCCGACCTGAGCTGTCGCACAGGGCACATCAGAAATCACTGCTGAAGGGGGCACCACAAATCACCTGCCACCCATAGCATGTAAACACCACAAATCTTAATATTATTTGCATAGCAGTATTATTTAAATACTAAATAGCCTTGTTATTAGATTGCTTTATGTATGAAGCTGTTATTTGGTCACTATATGTTGGTATTTTTGAGCACTGTATGATGGTATTTATTTAGGCCTTGCATGCCACTGCTACATAGACAATGTACAATATATTATTTTATGGGACTGTTATTTGAACACCATACTGAATGATGCTGATATATAGGCACTTCATGGTATAGAGATTTGTACACTGTATGATAGTACACCATATGAGGGTGGCACCAACACAAGGGTCTACATGAAGCACCATGCAACATGAGGCATATACAAAGCATATACATGACACAAATGTCTTCTCTGTAAAACAAGAAAATAGCAGAACTTGACAGAGTTCAGAGATATGTAACCTTACTAATTAAGGGAATAAAGGGATTATACAAGAATGATTAAACATATTGGACTTGATGACACCTTGGAGATTATATAATTATTACGTATAACTATATTGAAGGTCAGTACAATCATCCATCCAGTGATCTTTTCATATCTAGACCTGTGTAAGCAACAAAACTCACCCAAATTGAACAGTGTTGTGTGTGCTGTGTTATTGTAGCTAAAAGATAATTTGCCATATGTGGAGTATGTCTTTGGTTTCCTTGATGTGTCATGAAGGTTGTTAACCTCTGGACAAATACAGTACCACCAAAAATATATGACACTAGACTATATTAATCTGTTTCTTACAAATTGTGCAGTGTGTAGGGTTTTTCTCATGAGCATTCTTAAAGAGGACCTGTCACCTGGCCAAAAAACCACAGTTGACATCTCAGTTAGATTGCAGGTGCCTCACATATTCTTATGCTTTTTTTTTTTTTCTTCTAACCCCCACCATTGCTGAGATATCGGTGCTGTTAGTTTTGGTGCCCGATATGCAAATAAGGCCTTTGACTGTCAAGTGGGCGGTCACCCCTTATTAAGTGACATGTGTTAACGGCCCACTTGACAGTCAAAGACCTTATTTGCATATCGAGCACCAAAATTTACAGCACCAATATCTCAGTAATGGTGGGGGCTAGATGAAAAAAAGAAAAAGCGTCAGAATCTGTGAGGCACCTGAAATCTAACTGAGTTGTCAGATGCAGTTTTTTGGGCAGGTGACAGGTTATTTTTAAAAGATAAGTTGAGGAATGTCTCAATATACATAAAAGAATTCCAGAGCTTGATAGACAATCTAGGACTGCCCAAGTTTTGGTTGGAGTTTGCCTTTAAAGTATACTAATGTTTATTATTTCTGACATAGTTGCATGCTCAGCCTTGTAGTTTTACACTGAGTAGGAAGGAAAATAGGAAATAAAGCAAAACTGGGAATATAATTGCTAGAGTATCTGCATTTGCTGTTTGCGGTCTCTTTTCACCAGTGCATTTGCTTACAGTTTATTTATGCTGAAGGCATTCATTCACTACACTTCCTCTTACATATTCAATACATACTTTCTTTGTATGACTGTGATTGTCGGTTTGTTTTACTAGACATTGGTGCTAGAAAGAGAATTCTGCATAGTTTACACCAGATGTTTGCAAAGTTTTCAATTATAAAAAGCAGTAAGAACATACAGTTGATCTGCATACTTTGAATTTATTTACAATAGTAAAATGCCATATGCACACATTTCTTAAATAGAAGCCCCACTGAGAAGTTTAATTTAAATTTGCATTTATATTTCAACATAAAATATGAAATATTGTCTCCTGTTTATTTCCAATTTTGCATGACAATTTTAAGCTTTCCAATGTAGAGCAGCAGTGGAACAGAAATGACATAAGTTGTGATGGTTATGCAAAAAAACTAAATTTTGATCCAGAATCACAAAATTATCTATTTAGAGAGTATGTGTCACTGGTTTAGTAATACCAAATCTCCTAGCTAATCTACTAGGCACTGCCCCACTGATAATACTAGTGAAAATTATGTCCCAAAGCGTTTATTATTTTAAAAGTTATGAGCTTTTTTCTAAATATGAGCCTATACTTGACAAATGGGCGTCAGCACCAGCGATCCTCCTAAAGGTGGAGATACCGCACAGCCTTTGACGCTGTCCTATCAGCATGAAGCTGCTTCACACAGTGTAAGAGACTGAGGCTAGAGGGAAGGGGGATCACTTCAAACAGTCATATCTTCGGCTGTGGACCACCTAGAACAGTGGTTCTGGTGGCATATGAAAGATGAGATTTTAATAGTTATAGCTGTGAAACAACCAGAGATATCACCAGTTGAAAACAAAGTTGGCAATAGAGGCTGTATACTATATGATCACACTGTGGTGCTGGGCTGGGAAGAGGAGAACAGTATGATGCTGATTGGACAGTGTCATACAGAAAACATTACACCGCCCAGAGTGGAAATAAAGAGTTACCTCTTACTTGGCAAGTATAGCCAATGTAGCATATTTAAAAAAAATTACAAAACTTTGCAAATAATAAACGTTTTTGAAAAAAAAAATTAAATTACACTGTAATTATCAGCACCTATTAGATTAGTTAGGAGATAGGGCATTAATAAACTAGTGACAGAGCATCTTTAACCTCTTGAAGCAAAACTAAACACAAAAAATGCACGAAAAATTAATAATATATCTCAGCACTTCTTCTCATCATCTCCTAATTAAAACTGAGAAATATATAAAGAATACATGTGTATGTATGTATATATATATATATATATATATATATATATATATTTTATTTTTATTTTTTATATATATATATATATATATATATATATATATATATATATATTTTAACAGTTGCGGCAATACCACAATACCAATTCAGTCTGATTTTTCATTCCTTATTTACAATAATAAAGCATTTTTGTAACTTAAAATGTTTGGTTTTTTTTAACTTTTGATTTTTGAATTTTTTTATGAACACTACTTAACTTTTTTTTATTACATATTTTTCTAGACCCACTTGGAGACTTGGAGATGCAAACGTTTGATTGCTTACATAATACATTGCAATTAATTTTAATTCAATGATGTGTTCTATGACTAGATATTTAAACCATCCCTGCAAGAGCTATTTCTTCTTCTTGCCCTTGAGTGTGGTTGTAAGTAAACAAGTCTTACAACTAAAATCCAGAACATAGAGCAATTATTGTACAACCTGTCAAACTGTGATAAATTGTGCTTAACCTAAGCTGATGAAGACAGATATTAGTACCCTAATGACATCAACATGGCACAAACCTGCATTAACAGGACCTGTCACTAATAGTAAGTCACATAGTGACATTATTTATTCGTCATGAAATATTAAAGATTTTTTTCATAATAACAATTTATTAAATATTGATAGGATCTAACTAAATGTCTCAGCCCATGTCTTCTGTGAGTACAAGAGTCCCATTCTTGGAATCAATATGCCATGAATGTTTGAGGTAAGAAAGCATTTTTAACTTTTTATAGGTCCCAAGATTGGAATTTAGAGTATACAGGGCTAGACTGGCCATATGAGTATTAGGGCAGTTCCAAAAGAATCATTGTTAGGGCTCCCTAGTCGGGCCGTGTAAATGAGCGCTGATCAATGAGACAGCTTGTTGATCGGCGCTCGTTTGCTCCTTTCACAAGGAGTTATGTTTGGGGACGAGCGATCGTTACTACGCTCATCACCATACATTTCTATCATGTTGGCAGCACATCTCCCTTTACACAGGGAGATGTGCTGCCGACAGCAATACCATTTTCTGCGGCATAAACGATGCGATCAACCGATGAACAAGCCTTTACTCTTATTAACACAAGGCAAAGATCGGGAACGAGCATTCACATGAACGCTCATTTGCCTGATAATTGGCCCATGTAAAAGGGCCTTTAGATGGGGGCCCACAGCCCTTAGTCATTTACAACATAGCTTAAAGGGGTTGCCAGTAATAGAAAAATAGGTTTTGCTTTTCTCCAGAAACAAATATATATACATATATATATATATATATATATATATATATATACATGTATGTATATATATATATATATATATATATACAAAATATAAATAATTATAATGTGTAGCTTCTATGTGAAGTATCATTGCATGCATTCCATTAACTGAGGATATATTTGTATGGTTACTGACTAAAGAGCTCTCTATATAGCTAGTACAATATTTGGGGATTATGAAGCCGTCGGCAGAAGATTGGTCTTTAATTCTCACCTTTTTTATTTAAAAATTTCAAAACAGTTTCAGAAATAATCTTTTATTATGATTGGGAAAAAATATTTGTAAGCAAAGGAGTAATTTGAAGCTTCTGGGCCCCTTTGCAAAATCTGTAACAAGGTCCCCACCTACCATGCCAGGGGGGCTATGGGTACTCTCAGGCACCAGGGTCTGGTGTAACTGCTACCTCTGCATCACCTATAGTTACGTCCCTATATATCTATTTTGCTGGCTGAGACAAATTTGATAATAAATCATTTCACATGAGAAAATTAAAGTAAAGTTTTTCCTAACTTTCTTTCAATTCCAGTGGCAAATTAACCAGTCAGCACTTCTTAGTGTTTTCCTGGATGTTGCACAAAGTACTGAAAAGATATCCCTAACTGAAGCCAATGAATATTTTATCCAAGGTAAATATAAAGTAGTTGCCAAATTATACATATCAATATATTGTAGATTAAGTAAATGTTATGTGTCTGCATTGGAACAAATGTGGATTTTAAAATAGTATTTCATTTTGAAACCTTGGCAATAGTGATTTCTTAAGCTATAGCAGTAAATCAAACTGCAAACATTATTTCCAAATTACTACTAATTATCATTATTATTATTATTATTATTATTATTATTATTATTAATAATACTAATAATTTATTTATTTTTACCATGTGTAGTATCAATATATTATTATTTTTTTCAGCGTTTTACTATTTTTGTTTATTGTTAGTCATTTATTTACACTAAACTAATTTAAAGAGGATCTGTCAGCTCTCATGTGTGGTGTAGTATAAAGGACCTATCAGCTCTGATGTGTGGTATAAAGGATATGTCAACTCTCCTGTGTGGTGTAGTATACAGGATCTGTCAGCTCTCCTGTGTGGTGTAGTATAGAGGATCTGTCAGCTCTCCTGTGTGGTGTAGTATAGAGGATCTGTCAGCTCTCCTGTGTGGTATAGTATAGAGGATCTGTCAGCTCTCCTGTGTGGTGTAGTATAGAGGAGCTGTCAGCTCTCCTGTGTGGTGTAGTATAGAGGATCTGTCAGCTCTCCTGTGTGGTGTAGTATAGAGGATCTGTCAGCTCTCCTGTGTGGTATAGAGGATCTGTCAGCTCTCCTGTGTGGTGTAGTATAGAGGATCTGTCAGCTCTCCTGTGTGGTGTAGTATAGAGGATCTGTCAGCTCTGCTCTGTGGTTTAGTGTAGAGGATCTGTCAGCTCTCCTGTGTGGTGTAGTATGGAGTATTGGTCAGCTCCCATGTGTGGTGTAGTATAGAGAATCTGTCAAATCTCCTGTGTGGTGTAGTATGGAGGATCCGTCAGCTCTCCTGTGTGGTGTAGTATAGAGAACCTGACAGCTATCTGGTCTGGTCTATTATAGAGAACCTGCTTATTCTCCTGTGTGGTGTAGTATAGAGGATCTGTCAGCTCTCATGTGTGGTGTAGTATAGAGGAGCTGTCTGCTTTCCTGTGTGGTGTAGTATAGAGGATCTGTCAGCTCTCCTGTGTGGTGTAGTATCGACGATCTGTCAGCTCTCCTTTGTGGTATAGTATAGAGGATCTGTCAGCTCTCCTGTTCGGTGTAGTATAGAGGATCTGTCAGCTCTCCTGTGTGGTATAAAGGACATGTCAACTCTCCTGTGTGGTGTAGTATAGAGGATATGTCAGCTCTCCTGTGTGGTGTAGTATAGATGATCTGTGAGCTTTCCTGTGTGGTGTAGTATAGAGGATCTGTCAGCTCTCCTGTGTGGTGTAGTATAGAGGATCTGTCAGCTCTCCTGAGTGGTGTAGTATAGAGGATCTGTCAGCTCTCCTGTGTGGTGTAATATAGAGGAGCTGTCAGCTTTCCTGTGTGGTGTAGTATAGAGGATCTGTCAGCTCTCCTGTGCGGTGTAGTATAGAGGATCTGTCAGTTTTCCTGTGTGGTGTAGTATAGAGGATCTGTCAGCTATCCTGTGTGGTGTAGTATAGAGGATCTGTCAGCTCTCCTGTGTGGTGTAGCATAGAGTATCTGTCAGCTCTCCTGTGTGGTGCAGTAAAAAGGATTTTGTCAGCTCTCTTGTGAGGTGCAAAAAAGAGCTGTCAGCTCTCCTGTGTGTTGTAGGAAAGAGAACCTGTCAGCTCTTCTGTATGGTGCAGAACAGAGGATGTGTCTGCTCCCTGTGGGGTGCAGTAAAAAGGATCTGTCAGCTCTCATGTGTGGTGCAGTAAAGAAGACATCTTTGTTCTCCTTTGTGGTGTGGTAAAAAGGACCTGTTAGCACTCCTGTGTGGTGTATGTGTAAAGATCCGAGCCTGAGTGGTGCAAAGCCCTGGCAGGGGTGTTGTGGAAAAGATGGTACAGATGTAAAGTGTGGGGATAGTATCCCTAAATATTTCCTTGTATTCGGTGCCCACTATGGCATTGGTATTATGTTGCGATATATAGTATATTTTGCATGGTGCCTTTAACTGTGTGCTATTGTCTTCTATTATCTGCTATTTTTATCCTTGGCGGCGTTGCAGAAGAAGAGTAGTCAGTCCGGACACTGCATAAGGTGGTTGTGATAGTGTGTCCGTTCAGTCTATTGTATTTGTATTTATCTTGCACTGTAACGTTTATCTTGTTTGTAGGTACTGCAACCGGTGGTTAGCTTGCTGACCTCTAAAACTGTGGGTGCCATGATGTACGTCCCGATTGCCATTTTGGCTGTGTTTTGTCATTTCATAACAGAGTGATAATGTGCTGCTTTGTCATGCCACGTTATCTTGCTGGGGCGGCACCTTATGCATAAAATAGTGGTGAGCTAGCTAAAATGCTGTTCAGTGTCAGGTAGCAGTTGGAGTGACCTGTACTTGCACTGTATAGAAAGAGAGTTGCCTGAGGAAAGTTGCAGAGATTTGGAGAAGTTGTGGAGAAGCTACAAGTGACGATGACAGATATCGTTGGAACTCTGTATTGTGACATCCCTCTTTTATTCTACTTGGAAAGGTCTAAATAAATAGACAACTATTCATTACGATTTCCCTTGTCAACATGGTGTTTAAAGAGGCTCCGTCCCCACATTATAAGTGCCCTATCTCCTACATAAGGAGATGGGCACTATAATGTAGGTGACAGCAGTGTTTTTTTTTTAGGAAAACAATCTATTTTTACCACATTAGGAGCGATTTTAGCTTTATGCTAATGACTTTCTTAATGCCCAACTGGGCGTGTTTTTACTTTAGACCAAGTGGGCGTTGTACAGAGGAGTGTATGACGCTGACCAATCAGCGTCATGCACTTCTCCCTGTTCATTTAGTCAGCGCATAGTGACACTGCGTTGTTCGCTATGTGCTGTCTTATACTGATATATTTACGTTACTGAAGAGTTTAGACATTGAATAGACATTCCTTCCAGCCAGGACGGGATGTCTATTCACAATCCTGACACTTCGTTAACGTTTGTTTGGTACTTACAGCAGAGCAAGCGTAATCTCCCTGTAACCTGTCATTTACAGAGTGATCTCTCGAGATTACGCTTGCTCTGCTGTAAGTACCACAGAAACGTTAACGAAGTGTAGGTATTGTGAATAGACATCCCGTACTGGCTGGAAGGAATGTCTATTCACTGTCTAAACACTTCAGTAACGTAAATATGTTAGTATAAGACAGCAAATAGCGAACAACGCAGTGTCACTATGCGCTGACTAAATGAATGGGGAGAAGTGCATGACGCTGATTGGTTACTGATTGGTCAGCGTCATACACTCCCCTGTACAACACCCACTTGGTCTAAAGTAAAAACACGCCCAGTTGGGCATTAAGAAAGTCATTAGCATAAAGCTAAAATCGCTCCTAACGTGGTAATAATAGATTGTTTTTCTAAATAAAAACCACTGCTGTCACCTACATTACAGCGCCCATCTCCTTATGTAGGAGATAGGGCAGTTATAATGTGGTGACAGAGTGTCTTTAACTTCACAGTCTTATGCACTTATTGGACAGTGTCAAAGTACAGAATGCAGCGATATGCCCCTTTGATAAGGGTATCTCAAGTTACAATGGTCTAAGGCAGAATATTTTCAAATTACAATTATCTTTTCAGAGCCATCATACCTTGAAATCACATTTAACTTACATTTTCACTGTTCATGGACTTATTGGCTATCCAGTGGCACTTCTTTGCATACAAGTACAGTGTTAGTGTACTGTACTACTCTCTACCTTACCACATGTACTGCTATCTAACTGTACTACATGTACTGTAATGTTTTTTTCCACACAATAATACATGTACTGTGTTGCTCTCTACTTGTACTACATTTACTGCACTGTACTACATGTACTGTGCTGCTATCTACTTGTACTATATGTACTCTACTGCTATCTACTTGTACTACATATAATGTAGTGTTATCTGTACAACATGTACTATACTGTACTGCTATCTATCTGTAGTGCATATACTGTACTGCTATCTATCTGTACTACATGTACTGTACTGTTATCTACTTGTACTACATGTAATGTAGTGTTATCTGTACCACATGTACTGTACTGCTATCTATCTGTACTACATGTACTGTACTGCTATTTAATTGTAATACATGTAATGTAGTGTTATCTGTACCACATGTACTGTACTGCTATCTACTTGTACTACATGTGATGTACTGCTATCTGTACTACATGTACAAAAAATGCCTTCATAGAGGAGGTGAAACGTTGTGGTTCCATGTTGGATGAATAAATTCACTTTATTTGAGTGCTGCTTCACGTTCTCTTTTTTGGATGTACTACATGTACTATACTGCTATCAAGCTGTACTAAATGTACTGTACTGCTCTCTATCTGTACTACATGTACTGTAGTGCTATCTACAGTACCTTATCTGCATGTACTTCATTGCTCTATACTTGTATTAAAGTACATATACTGTACTGCTCTTTACCTGTACTAAATGCACTATCCTGCTGTCTACCTATACTACATCCACTGTACTGCTCTTTACCTGTACTATATGCACTGTCCTGCTATCTACCTGCACTACATGTACTGTCCTGCTGACTACCTGTACTAAATTTACAATACTGCTATCTATGTATACAACATGTTCTGTACTGCTATCTACCTGTGCTACATGTACTGTTCTGTACTCTACCTGTGCTACATGTACTGTTTTGTTTTCTACCCATTCCACATGCACTGTACGGCTTTCAACTTGTACTATATGTACTATACCACACTTGTACCTGTGTCAGGACATGCTGCTTCTTTGAATATGAGGGGATAGTGGCTCAATTTTATGATTACTAGTTTTCCTTATTTATGGTCTCAAGTTATAATATTGTCAAATTACTATGGTTGTCCCGTTATGAATAAATGTTGTAACTTGTATTATGTTATTTTTTTTTTTAATACATAAAAGCTAAGTCACTCATGCTGTGTTTAGAAATAAGTTTGAGATTTTACCTTAGGAGAAAATGTTGTTTGAAGGATGAAAAGTAAATTGAATTATTGCTTGCTGCTTTCTTCATCAAAACGTCAACAAATACATTTATAGTAATTGTTTTGTTTTATGTGCCTTTTTTTCATGTGGGTGTTTGTTTTCTATGGCTAAAGTGTCAATGACCTGCTGAATTCTCAGACAGGCTGAATTCCTCAAAATTGTACAAGGAGAAACGGGGAGTGTAATATATAGCGCAAGGTGTGTTTGTCTGACATCCCACAAATTTTAAGTGGCTCCCCGTTGCCAGCGCACAGTTATCCTAAATAACTCTGCTAGTCTGTATTAAGTTTATAAAAGTCATAAAAATACCATGCTCAATCCTGTTTGACTACTTGTAGAGGAGTATTTATCTTTATCAATATGGTATTAAATTTTACTTGTTTGAAAAACTCACATGAAATAAAAATAACTATTGTATGCGACCATCAAAGACATATCCTAATGTATTTCAAAGATTTTTCGATTTTGGGTCTCTTGTCAAACTTCTCTCCAGCATGTTGGCCTTTTCATTAGTGACATATCTCCACAACTATTTATGTTTTTTGAGCTTGTGGATATTAGGTCTCTTTCACTTGACAGTAAATTGATCAGTATTTTTCATCAGTAGTTGTAAACCAAAATTAGGAGTGGGACATACACAGAAAAAAATTATTATAGACAGATTTTTACTGCTTTACGCATTTTGGACCCACTACTGTTTTTGGCTTCCAAATACCGATGCTCGACCGGATTAATGCCGTGTAAAAGTGGCCTAAATGGGAGTTCTACATATTTCCACCCAACATTTTGTCGCACAAATGTCTGCGACTGAATATCAGTTCCATTCATATGAACATGGTGCAGAAACAGCCACATTCAGATAGATGGATTTTTTTGCAGAAACAATTTTGTAACAAAATCTTCTGCATGTGATTGCATACTTAGGGGAGAGTATAGTGTTTCATTCTCTTCTACATGGATTGGCTGTGTACAGTATATAAGAGAAGATTTCTTTCAGAAGAGAAGGTTTAGTTAAATTAACTAATTCCTAGTTAACTAAATATCTAAAATCAAAGCAGTTTGTAATATTCTTGCAGTTCCATAGTTCTTCCTAATGCGTATCTCACATGTGGTCCCATGTTGCATCGCCCACAGTAAATACGAACTTCCGCCACTGCCCCGTACATGAGCTATCACTTCCATTCGGGAGGCTCAGTGTACAGGCACGTCATTCCTGATGTCACTCTACACGGTGGGAAGGGGTGGACTGGATACCCTGCCTCTTCCGTCTCTGAGCATGCTTGGTTGATACGCAAACAGTGTTCACCACGCACATGCTCGATCCTCTGCTCTCACAGCGTCTGCGTGACTTGTCCTCCTTCAGCCTTTGCTGAAATCCAATTAGGCATCTTGGGATTTGTAGGCTGTGAGAATACAGGAAACAGGCGAGTAGCGGTAGTACCTGATGTAAACAAAGCGGAGATCGGCCACCGCGCGCTTACAGTGAGTAAAATTAATGAAAAAAAAGCTGGGCAGCAGGACGCAGATACAGTTGAATTCAATGCTGGAGCAAGAAGCTGATGGCTCCTTGCTCCAGCATTTACTGCGCCGTGAGCCATGAGCGGCTCGGTGCAGACCGGCACGATTTAGTGACATCATCGCGCCAGTCTGCGCTGAGTCACTCATAGCACAGACCAAAGAGGAGAAGGATATCCTCCACACATCGTGGGAATGGGGATAGGTAAATAATTTTATGATTTTTCTATTAGGCACATATGGGGGTATATAGTGTATGGGGGGCTGATATGGTGGCAGCTATTGATGTATTATACTGTGGAGAACAGCTCAAGCTGAATTCTTGCACCAGGGCACATGAGCCTTTAGCTATGCCCCTGCCTGCTTATGTAGTTTGTTGCCATCCCAGCTCGAATTGAGAATGGGTGTGTACTTAGAGACTTTACCAAGAGGTTCATGTGTCTCTTTGAGAGCATCTGTTACTATGCACTTTGTATTGTTTTAGGATTTACGCTCTATATAACTATTCTATGCAGAGGCTCCTCAGATACCGTGTGTATGCATATTTTGAGTATCTTCCACCTTCCACCTGTTGTCAGGTAGTCAGGGGATTAACCCTTGTTATATATTTGCACTATGTATTATATGTTTTATTAATGCTGCCAGATTGATTTGTTTTTGTTATACATTAGTGACCTTCCATCCTTTTGTTCCGGTGATGCTGCAGTTGTATAGAGTTACTCATCTTTTAATGAACTGGCAGTAGTTCATAATAAAGATTGTGATATTTTTCTATGATTGGCATGTCTGGCCTCATAGTGCTTTTGTAGGTATATACTGCTTATGTAGTTGTAAAGTAGTGTGTATTTTGAAATTAAACATACACATACAGAAAATGCCATATCAATCAGTTGTAGAGCCAGCACAATGGCATAAATAGTCAGCATATGCAGACTGGTAAACTGGAAACCCTGGTACAGTACCGTATTTTCAAAAGTCAATAAGGCTTTTCCAGCTAACCAAAATTAAACAATAATGTCCGGATCACACACACATAGTTTTGATGCAGTATTTAGTGCATTTTTGCTCAGTTTTTTTTAGCTAAACCCAGAAGTGTTTCCCAAGGAAAGGAAAGGCATAAAGAAAAGACTGATGCATCTCGTTGCTTTTATGTCCACTCCTGTGTTTGCCTAAAAAAAACTGTGCCAACAACTGCAACAATACAATCACATATATGAGAGGACCCTAGGTAGTTGGCGAGCACAATATAATAACTAAGAACTAATTGCCTACAGGCAAGAAAGCCCTATTTCCCAAATACCATATAACTAAATGAATACAGATTAGATTCTTTATTAGGCTATATATAGCAAAAAGACAGACCACACATATAAGATTAAAATTGTCAATGCATGACGCTAGCCAGAGATCGTAGGTGATTACTGCGATGTGCAGAGTTGTGGAGCACCTATTGATCAGACCAGTACAAGGACAACAAGGTACAGCTACTACTGTAGAATCCTCAGGGGTTATCGGGCTAATGACGGCACGCTGAAAAAATCTCCCTCTTGTACAGACTTCCGATTACTTACATAGGAAGTGTATCGCTGTGGCTAACCAATCACAACAGGCACAGCAAAACCAACCCTCATTGACGAAGAGGGACAGGTAAGACTACGAATGAAATGGCATCGGAGTCAACCAATGAGAAAAGGCAGTCCGCGCATGCGCATATGTACAATACAGGGACATAGCGTAAGATATCATCGGGGCCAAAGGGAAGGTAAACTGCGCATGCTCAGGGACTTAGCCTAAGAATACAGTGATAAGACAGCAATTCCAAAGCTTTTTTATAGCCTCCCTTGTACATTGGTGGGATCCTAAGATATAAGAAATATATATATATATTATCCTAGGTGACAATGAATGCGCCATAGAAAAATCTAATGGATTAATAGGTAAAGAATAAAGGAGTGCAATGGGGCTGTCAGATATGAGTGGTACTGAAAATCGGTAAACAAGATGTTTACAGTATTAATGAAAATGTATATATTTTATTTTTTTAATTTATAGCAAGTAAAGGACTACAAACCAGTAAGTCAAAGGAACTGGAATTATTAAACCTAGTATATTGACAGGCAGAGAAATTAGAGAAAAGCTGCAAAAGTGAATCCCTCATTAAGACCCAACGGATTCAGGGTACTAAGGCAATGAATCCACCGTGCTTCTTAGTGCAGAAGTTTTCGGTCTATATTGCTAGCCCTGGGACCCAATTTAATTTGGGCAATACCCCAAAATTGGAGTGATCGAGTGTTGCCACCATGTAAACTATGAATATGTCTCGATAAAACGGTATCTTCTTTTTTATTGATCGTGCTTAGATGTTTAGAAATTCTTCTCCTCAATTCTTGAATCGTCTTGCCCACATAAAATTTAGGGCACGGACATTTGGCTATATATATATGACTCCACTGCTTTGACAGTTAATAAATTGTTTGATCTCATATGATTTGCCATCAACTGGGTTAGTGAAATTCTTGACCGTTGGCATGAGGGGGCAGAAGGGACATCTGCCACAGGGATGAAATCCCTTAATTGGCGATTTAAGCCAAGTGTGTAGCGGGGCAGGTTGTGTAGAATAGTGACTATGCACCAAAAATTCCCGGAGATTATTCCCCCTCTGGTAAGTAACACTTGGAACTACTGAAATTGCACCATTCAGGTCAGGGTCAGCGGTGAGTATAGGCCAATGTTTTTGTAGAATATTGACTACCTGGGAAGAACATAGATCAATTGTACCGATACAACGGATGGCACTGGATGATTTAGGTTCAACTGATTTAATGCCCTTATCCGGAAGGATATGTGATCCTGCCCTGAAACATTCAACACACTAAACTAACTTTATTACTATTGCTAATAGTTTTTATGAAGTATCAATAGCATTTGGTCAGTGTGGGCTAATGTGCAGCTCCATTTAATTTTTACAATTACGTTTTCTTCTGGCACGTGTCAATGCCAACCCTTTAAAAATCCAACATTTTTTCTGTTCCTTCGCCTCTCTTCCTTGCACCTTCCCATAAGTATATAAAAATAATGTATATACAGTACAAAGACTAATTAAACTGTATCTTTCATTAAAGTCACAATTGTGTAGTTCCTGCTGCTGTCAATTCAAAGTTCCACTAAGCCACTGGGCCCATCATTGACTTTACATATTCCTACAACTAAATCTATCATTACATTTATCATGTAAAATTTGATGGTATTAAGTAACACATGCAATCATGGAAATTCAAGCGGCGCCAGCAACAACGGAAAGGTGCCAGATACTCACAGACCATTAAATCATGTTGGATCATGCAAGTTAGAGACTTACAACGGAATTTGGCATACAGAGTTAACAAAAGGTTTCTTGGCTATTACAATTAGGGTATGTGCACACACACTAATTACGTCCGTAATTGACGGACGTATTTCGGCCGCAAGTACCGGACCGAACACAGTGCAGGGAGCCGGGCTCCTAGCATCATACTTATGTACGATGCTAGGAGTCCCTGTCTCTCCGTGGAACTACTGTCCCGTACTGTAATCATGTTTTCAGTACGGGACAGTTGTCCTGCAGCGAGGCAGGGACTCCTAGCATCGTACATAAGTATGATGCTAGGAGCCCGGCTCCCTGCACTGTGTTCGGTCCGGTACTTGCGGCCGAAATACGTCCGTCAATTACGGACGTAATTAGTGTGTGTGCACATACCCTTAGTGTTTTGATAGCAGAGATGATGTAAGGACAATGCAGTAGAAGAGCAAAGGCAAACAGAATTCTATGACTATATCATGTCACTGACAGGTAACATCTGACTGTTCAATATAGCCAAGATCAGTGTCAGAAGGTTAGGGAAAGAAAGTAAGCATGGCTTCAGAAGAAATCTGGGAAGTGCCCTTGGCAGCAGATCAGGTCAGCCTTTATGGCAACATACAGTACAACCTGCAGTTTACTTTAAATCTCCAGGTATCATTTGTATAATTTTTATCCACAGAAAGAATTGTATATCACTAGATATGGATGTGTCACAGCTATGAGAGATCTGCGTCAAATTTGTTTCTCGGTTCACAAGACAACATACAGCCAGTAAATCTCTTATACAGCAATTCACTCCGTTTGAGCTCTTCACATGAAAGTATTATTATTTCAGAATCACTTCCTTTGAACAAAGCAGTAAATAAAGAACTGAAGGCTCCTTTTTCTTCAGAGACATGAAGACACTGGGTATTTTCTCTTTTGACTTCTATTTACAGAAAATATAGGACACGGAAACTTATATGGTTCATAGTTTTTACTGAGTTGTTTTGCTTTTAGCTTCACAAACGTTGAAATACTGTACACTTACGTACTTTAACCCCTTGGCAACATTGACATTACTGTATGTCACAGCAGCCAAAGAAGAGTATGAAGCAGGCCCAGGGGTTGCCAGCGGGTGTCGGCTGTATGTTACAATTGACACCTTACTGTAACCCCTGGGATCAGAGATAACCCTGATTCCAGCACCACTTAGATGCCAGAGCCAGGACTTAGTAGGAGTCGGTTAAAAGTACCATACACTGAAATACATTAAATAAGTATTGCAGTCTATGGTACCAGCGATCAAATGATTGCTTGTTAACCCCTTAATGACAGCCGATAAGCCTTTTCACGGCGGTCATTAGTGGGCTTTATTCTGATGCAATAGCCTTTTCACGGCGCTGCATCAGAATAAATAAACAGAGCAGGGAGCCGTTAAATGTCCCTGCTCTCAGCTGCCAGATGTAGCTGAGGACTGGGGACATCCCTGCTCGAACGTGTGAGATCGATATTAGTATCAATCTCAGCCGTTTAACCCCTTAGATGCAGTGCTCAATAGCGGGCGCAGAATCCGAGTTGTTTTGGAGAGAGGGAGGGAACTCCCTCTCATTCCACTGACACCGACGAGTGTCTGTGTCTCTGATGGCAGCCGGAGGCCTAATAAAGGCCCCCAGGTCTGCCTGTAGTGAATACCTGCTAGGTCATGCCAGAGGCATGGCCTAGCAGATGCCTGTCCGTTTTAAACGGACAGGTAGTAATATACTGCAATAGAAAAGTATTGCAGTGTATTATAAAAGCGATCGGATGATCACATATTAAAGTTCCCTAGTAGGACTAGTAAAAAAGTAAAAAAAAAGTTGAATAAAATTAATAAAAAAAATGTGAAAAAAAAATGAAAAACACACTTTTTCCCCTTACAAAATGCTTTACTATTAAAAAAAAAACACAATAAAGCAAAAAAGTTACACATATTTGGTACCGCCGCGTCCATAATGACCCTGACTATAAAGCTGTTACATTATTTAACCCACACGGTGAAAGGCGTAAAAAATGTAATAAAAAAACAATGGAAAAGTTGCTGTTTTCTGTTGATCCTGACTTTAAAAAATTTTGATAAAAAGTGATCAAAAAGTCGCATCTACTCTAAAATGGTACCAATAAAAACTACAAGTCGTCTTGCAAAAAAAAAAGCCCTCATACAACTGCATCGGCGGAACAATAAAAAAGTTATGGCTCTTCAAATATGGACACAAAAACAAACAATTTTGAAAAAAAAGTGTTTTTACTGTGTAAGTAGTAAAACATACAAAAGCTATACAAATTTTGTATCTTTGCAATCGTAACAACCCGTTGAATAAAGTTATTGTGTTATTTATACAACACGGTAAACTACGTAGATTTAGGACGCAAAAAAAGAGTGGCGAAGTTTCTACTTTTTGTATACTGCTTTGTCCTTGGATCGGGACGACTTGCCTGGCACCTATACATTTATTTACAGTGAGGGCTGCTGCTTTCTGCTGTTATATATATATATATATATATATATATATATATATATATATATATATATATATATATGTATATATATATATATATATATATATACTCCTCTTTTGAAAGATATTATTGTAATCGCATATTTATCAATAAATCACAAAAGCATATTTTTGGGTTCACAAAGTCTCTTTGTGTCTTACTTCTCTCCGATATATCGATATAACATAAGAATTTGGATCTGGATAAGTGTACTGGAATGGTGTCAGTTGACACACCCATCTAAAACTTTAGTCTAATATATTTTGGCCAGGATTGCATCAACATATACCCAGACCCAAGCATTTATTTACTTACACGTCAATAGACTGGGAAATAATCAGGTCGTTGAGAAGAACCTAAATTAAATAACAGTTTGGTAGTTACCCTTGAAAGTGAATAATGTGTAATGTGTAATGTGAATAATGTGTAATAAGGTGAAAGACCGAAATAGAGAAATAAACCTAGGAGGAAAAAGAAAGAAAGAAAGAAAGAAAGAAAGAAAGAAAGAAAGAAAGAAAGAAAGAAAGAAAGAAAGAAAGAAAGAAAGAAAGAAAGAAAGAAAGAAAGAAAGAAAAGAAGAAACAATTAAAGATAGAAAGTTTGAAAAGAAAACAGCAAGTCTCGGAAGTCCATTAAAGAAAATAGATTGAAAAAAAGAAAAGGGAACACGCAAAGTGGGGAAAAAAAAGAAATGAAAAGAAGAAAAAATTAAAGATAGAAAGTTTGAAAAGAAAACAGCAAGTCTCGGAATTCCATTATAGAAAATAGATTGAAAAAAAAAAAGGGAACACGCAAAGTGGGGAAAAAAAAAGAAAGGATGAAAAGTCTGTCCTAGCATGTAAATGAGGGAAAAAATTATAGCAAAACCTTAGAAATCTGGTCAAGTCCAAGCTATCTTTAAAAGCTATGTACACCTTTAAAAGGTTTTGTTTTTTACATAAAAATGTGTATCAGTGTGATTGGTGCAACTTTGTATTTACATTTTATTAAAAATTATTTTAACTTTTTGAAATACAGCTGCTTTGTATCCTGTATACAGAGTAGCTGTATCTAGTGCTGAAACCTGTACCTGTCAGGTCAGCGGGACTGATGGGTTCAGTGTCAGCAGGTCCTGCCTGTCTCTGACATGCAGGATCGAGCTGTTATCAATCACATCTAAGTTCATAAATTAGATGTGATCGATCACATAGGACCCACTGACCTGACGGATACAGGTTTCAGCACTAGATACAGCTGCTCTGTATACAGGATACAAAGCAGCTGTATTTCAAAAATCACTTTTAACCCCTTAATGACCGCCGATAAGCCTTTTCACGGCGGTCATTAGTGGGCTTTATTCTAGAGCGCCGCCTTTCCACGGTGGCACTTTAGAATGAGATCGCGCTGCAAGCGTATATCTCCAAACTTGAGCTGTTAGGTGACAGCTGGAGGCTTGGAGACAATGTCAGGGGACCCTCTGATAGGAGGAGGTGATCGCTGTGAACACCCTATCACAGCGATCACCACCCGCTGAATGTAAACAGCGGGCTCCCTCCTCTGCTCTCCGTCTCTCCTCTCAGTTGTGGTTTTCTGAGAGGAGAGACAGAGACCTGTGAAGAGAATAGAAACATAGTTACAAACAGTGAAAAATACATTATATTGTAATAAACCCCCCACCCCCGTTTTTTTAGTTAGTGTTTATTTCACTTTTTATAGTAAATTCCATAAAAATAACAAAAAAAAGTGTCTAAAAAAAATAGTAAAGAAACTGTTATTAGAGGAAACGTATAAGGATGGCGCGCAAACATTACAGCGCAGAGCAAGCTTATGCTATTTTGTGCCCTGATTCAGGCAGTGACACCGGAACCGCTTCAGAAGCGGAAATATGTTATGATGGCACTACCAGTACTGCTTCGGACGCTTCTGCAACAACTCCCCATGTGGAAGATGCCACTGTTGCCGAAGCCACAGGCGCACGTGCGGGTCCTAGTAATCCTATAGTACCGCCAATTTTTTGGGATCCTGCAGCAAGCTTTATCCCTTTATCCCCCTGGAATTCCAAGAAAAAAGTATTGAACATCTTTTATATGAAGGAGGGGAAATAGGACTCCATGAATCATAAGATGTCAAGAGACTCACGGAACGTCACTTTTTATATCCTGTCCATGCCCCTTAGACGCAAAGGTATCCGCAGAAGAGATGCAGAATTTGCGGAAAACATGGCCGAAGAAGTGATTCACGTTTTTTTTGTCCCTTTTGCCCTTCAAAAGCAGGACTGTGTAAGTACCCATGCTTTGAGACCTACCATGCAGTAGCAAATTACTGAATTAGGGAGAGCCAAAATAGGGAGGGATTCCTTATGCGAAAGTGAACCTGTCAAAGATAATTTTGGGTGGGTGGGTGGGGGGTGGTCCTTACATCTGTAGGGAAAAACTTTTTTCTTTCTCACTATACCTCTAGATTAATATCTTCAGGTCTGTGATAATACATAGTGTCATAAACATTTTATATATTTTATGTCAGATTTCAACAAAAAACTGAAAAAATCTGAAAGGCCTTGGTACAAACTATACCAATAGGTAAAAACCATGTGGGGTCTTCTTTCCCATATTGGGTCATTTTTAAGTGTATTTTTATGATCCGACACCACAGGGCCTCTGCAAAGACACTATGGTGCCTAAAAATCACCTTTGGAAACAGTCATCCTTAGGCCAAATTGGAAACCTTTAGTTTGAGGCCTTGTCAAGTGCCCTTGAGATAACATACACCAACATATTTGGTATCCAAGCAATCAGAACATATTCTGAAATAAATCTAGAGGCATGCAAAAGTAAAAACATTATTTATTTAAAAACTTTTACACAACAAATTTTTTTTTTCCCACATTATTTTTGCATTTTTATAAAATTCAAAAAACAAAACAAAAAGAAAACTTATAGTATATACCACAAAAATAAAGCCCTGTTTCTGCTGAAAAAAACCATACCAAATTTGTAGGGATACATTGGATTCATACAACATTATAACCAATTAAATAAAGATATAGTAAAACTGCTAATTTTGCTTTGGTCATTAAGGCCCAGAATGCATGCAGGGGGAAGGGTTCCTGGGCCCACAAGGGGAAATTACTCTGAGGACCCACTCTCCATCTATACAGAACATGTGCATATCCACTTTTAATAACTTTGTTATTATTGAACACATAGGGAATAGTGTATCATTAATAAGTTCTAATAGGTAATTTGTGAATCACCACATATGAAATAGAAGTTAGTGGCAAGGGGTGGTCTCCAAAGTCAGCTCCAATTGGTATTTTCTTCTGCTGGAGCTTTGGAACACATTATAGTTTCAGAGACCAGATTCATGGTGGTATTCTAATGGACCAGTCCGACCCTGCTGATAGGACAGAGAGAAGCGCAATCTTGAGTGACCCACTGATATTTCACCTGGAGACATAGCAGTATAACTCAAAGATTAGGTTCCAAAAAAGACAAAGACATGAAAATTTCTGTGATAGCCGCCGCCACAGGTCACCATTTCCCGGCTTCTTATGCCTGATTGAAGGAACCTCTCCTCTCCTCTGGTCTGTGTTGCTGACAGCCTCCCACACTGCTGACGATCACCTTCTGCCTTCTCCAGCGCTATTGCAGGGAGCGCCCTGGCCCTTCTCTTCTTAAAGGGCAAGCGCACATAAATATTCCACCTAGCTTCCCCAAGCTAAAAAAAATAAGTTCCGCCCACTCTGCTCTAATTAGAAGTTAGGTTCTATGCTAGCTTGCTAGTAGTACCCTGCATTGTATGGTGTTTGGAATTCCTGTTAATAGCCTCTTTCCTGAAAATTTGACCATTCTGGACTGTTGCCTGCCCTGACTACTATCCTGTTACCTTTTCACCTTCTGCCGCCTGCTCTGACTTATATAACTAACCCTGCATTCTGTTTGCTATTTCTGTACCATGCCTGTGGATATTGGCTTTTGCTAAGGGAGACTACTCTGGAGGTAGCAACCTGGGGATACTAGTAGCCATGTCCACATCTCTATACGGAGCTTAAAGGGGAAAAACCTAGTCATCCACCATGGCTCCACACCGTCCTCTTTTAGCCCCTGTGACAGTCACCACTTACACGGGCCCCGTGATAATTCCCACCCTATGTAAAGCACAGTGCCAGGCTCAGCATAACATCTTGCCTTTGTAAAAAAATATTGTGGGGGGGGACCACCATGAAAGTACCCCAAACAGTTCCTGTGTAAATGTCACCTTATAGAAAGTATGTGTCGGCTCATCATAACTGCAACATACTACATTAAGAATATGCTTTATTACATTATTTGCCCCCACTAGCCAGGATTACATTTTCTAGTGTAACATGTTATATTATAAATGCATTGAATGACAAGTATAAATTGCCAATAACAACTTTCTGTACATGAATGCAACATGTTTTCCAGCAATGCTATAAACTTAAAACATTTAATGGAGCCATAGCTAAATCTTTAGACTCTTTGCGGTTTGTGGAGTCATTTAAGTTTGACTTTCTTTCTTTAAAGGTCACCGGGCTCTTTGGTGGCTTGCTAGTTCAAATACAAAAGAGTTATTTCAAGATTAGACTTAAAAACCTTTTCTTATTAGTTGCTTTTTATAGTTCACTACTTCAGTCCAAAATTCAAATACATTCTGAAACACATTTTCAAACAAATAGATTTTAAGTACTGCAATATTTCTAAATTAACAACTTTCTCAAACTTGATTAAGCAATAGCTGTGACAATGGCTTATCGCCTTGTGTTGTGTGCACTGTTTTAATGTCTGCTCTTTCCATTTGCGCATACTTTTCCTCAACAATACTCTAATCTCTCACATGTGAATTAATATCGCCTACACCGCATAGATCTACTTTAGAATTCCACAGCTTGATTTACACAGTGTATGCACTCTTGCATAACTGTGTTAAAACTTTGAAGCGTTTCTTTTCAAAATGATTTGAAGCTTGAAAATTATTTTAAGTAAAGTCACCTTCAATTTATCCTATACGTCTCTCACTTTAGAATTAACCTTTAGTGGGTCAATCCTTTAAAAAAAATGGCCATTAAAGTGTCTGTCAGGTGGCCAGTCTTGTCTATGTCAGACTGATAGTGGTCAATATTACTATGAACATTTTATATATAAGGCTAGGATTGGACAGCTTTAGGCACATGATGGGATGCAACACAATTACAGCACAATGCATTCAATGAAACCAAAGAGATACAGCTTGCTTAATATTCCATTACCAATGTGACCATGACCAACATATAGGAGGGATGTCTCAAAGCTTTGACAGAATCACCAGCTCTTGACATTGCTGTATAAGAAATTTGTTGCTATGTAGCCCAATCCTAGAAAGGATAAATGTGGACTATTCATGTCGAGAGTTCATAGTATGGATGGTAGTTTGAGTAGAAAGTACCTATCCAATGTGTATAATGTTGTGTCAGAGGCGTAGCTAGGTTCTCCTGCACCCGGGACAAAGATTCGGATTGGCGCCCCCCCCCAACTTATTTCCCGACATCTCCTTTCCCCTCGCCAAGTTTTCTTTCCCTACCAATCAATGAGATGTAATTTTTTGTTCACAATTTTTTTAATGTAACTTGAGTATAAAAGCATTTGTACACTTTACAAGTGATGTAGTTCTATAATGTAATTAACATAAAAATAAATGAAAAGAAAATAAATTAAAGAGGCCACACACAGCCCCCTGTAGATAGCGCCACACAGCCCCTCTCTTGTAGATAGTGCCACACACAGCCCCCTGTAGATAGTGCCACACACAGCCCCCAGTAGATAGTGCCACACACAGCCCCCCTTGTAAATAGTGCCACACACAGCCCCCCTTGTAAATAGTGCCACACAGCCCCCCTTGTAGATAGTGCCACACACAGCCCCCAGTAGATAGTGCCACACACAGCCCCCCTTGTAAATAGTGCCACACAGCCCCCCTTGTAGATAGTGCCACACACAGCCCGCTGCCCCTTTGTAAATAGCGCCACTCCCACCCCATTTAAATAGCGCCATACTCCCATCCCTTTTAAATAGCGCCACACTCCCACCCCTTTTAAATAGCGCCACACTCCCACCCCTTTTAAATAGCGCCACACTGTGAACAGACCGGTGAGCAGTAGCCTACCGCTACCACTCTCCGCTCTGCCTGGTGTGACTTACCGGAGGAGCCGAGGAGGTCATGCGGCGCAGGCAGCGGCGGAGTTCCTTCTGACTAGGGTTGCTGACAGCCAGAGCCGGCCTTAGCTTGGATGGCACCCTGTGCGGGACTCTCTATTGCCGCCCCCTACACAAACCAAAAATGTACCACATATATGGACACGCTGGAACATATATACTGTACATACATAAAGATAGATATTTAGACATACAGGCAAATATACATACACACATCTGGAATATATACATACAGGTAAATATATAGACGTACAGACACATATACACACACACCGGCAGATAAATACACAGACAGGAACATATACAAATAAATAAAAGGCACAAATATACAAGCACAAAGACACATTCACAAACAGACCCATATATACGCACACAGGCACATATGTACACAGCACAGATTATGTAGTAGATGTTACCTGCAGTCCTATGTAACAACACAGATAACACAGTGATAACTCTCTAAATACAGATAGTAGTGTAACCTGCAGTCCTATGTAACACCACAGATAACACAGTGATAACTCTCTGAGTACACATAATGTAGTAGCTGTTACCTGCAGTCCTATGTAACACCACAGATAACACATTGTAGCAGAGCTGAGATTGTAATTTAGCACAATGTGTTATCTGTGGTGTTACATAGGACTGCAGGCAACAGCTACTACATTATCTGTAATCAGAGTTATCACTGTGTTATCTGTGGTGTTACATAGGACTGCAGGTAACACTACTACATTATCTGTACTCAGAGAGATATCACTGTGTTATCTGTGGTGTTACATAGAACTGCACAAAACACTACTACATTATCTGTACTGTGTAGCAGAGCTGAGATTGTAATTTAGCACACAGTACAGATAATGTAGTAGTGTTATCTGCAGTCCTATGTAACACCACAGATAACACAGAGATAACTCTCTGAGTACAGATAATGTAGTAGATGTAAGAGACAAACACACACACACACACACACACACACACACACACAGTAACATATACACATACAAACACAGAGACACACATTACACACTACACACAAAGACACTCACCATGTCTCCTTGCTGACAGGTCAGGACGGGCTGTGGGCGGAGCTTCCTCTCTGCTTCTCGGCATGTGTAACTTCAGATGCTGGGAGGCAGCAGCACGGGAGTGGACCTGTCCCCTGACCTGAGTCATCTGACCTCATGTCACTGACGTGAGGTCAGGTGACTGGACTGGTCCACTCCCTGGCCGTCACAGACCCCAGTCAGAACGCCGTAATGTCCTGGCTCTTCCTAAGCTGCTGCAGGTGTCCCACATACGGGGCGCCTGTCAGCAGCGATCAGCTGCTCTTCGGCGCCCCCCTTCCCTATCCTCCGGGTTGCGCCCGGGGCACATGCCCCGCCTGCCCTCCCCCCTAGCTACGCACCTGGTTGTGTTTTTGTTTTGTTTTGTTTTTTTGTGTTTTTTTTTTTGCTAAAATAAACATTTATGAGTGATTTTATGGGATGAATCTGTGGCACGGTTATCCAAGTATATCCATTGAAATAGCTGTTTTTATGTTTAGTATATTAAGAAAGCAAATCCTATAAAAAAAAACGAATTACATTATTCAATGGACTTTTATAGATCTTTTAAGAAAAGCTTTGGTTGATGCATTTCTCTTTTAGCATTTTGAGAGCCAGGACAAAATGTAGAAAAGTATAAAAATGTAGCACAATATACTTCAGAATTATACAGCCTTGAACATTAGTCACATTCATTATAATAATAATAATAATAATAATAATAATAATAATAATAATAATGTATATATTAGTGCATAAATCCTTCCTTACATGGTGCCAAATGATACCAAATGGAGGCAAATCAGACGTGAAGACCTAAAGTGTTAATATTAGGGGACAAACAAGCTCCTCAAATTTCGTGTAGCCGTCTAAATGAAATGGACTGTTATATGGTATTCAGACCAATATGGCTGTTCTTTTGGTGGTATCAGACTCAAAATGTCCTTGGAAATTATTATTAAATCTTGGCAATAGAGATAGTATATAGTTAGGTCCAGAATGATTTGGGCTCTGCATACCACCAGATTGGATTTGTAATGAAACAACTGAGATGTAAATCAAGTGTGGACTTTCAGGTTTAATTCAAGGGGTTGAACAAAAATATCCTATCACGTTATATATAACATAACGTTTAATATAACGTTTAGGAATTGCAACCATTTTTCTACACATTTAGGGGCTCAAAAGTAATTGGGCAAATTAACATTACTATAAATAAAAAAAATTTTTTTAATACTTTGTAGAGAATTCTTTGCAGGCAATGATGCCTGAAGTCTGGAACCCATGGACATCACCAAACGCTGGGTTTACTCCTCTGTGATGCTTTGCCTGGCCTTTACTGGAGCTGTCTTCAGTTGTTGCTTGTTTGTGGGTCTTTCTGCCTTAAATTTTGTCTTAAGCAAGTGAAATGCTCGATCAGGTTGAGATCTGGTGATTGACTTGGAGCAAGTGAAATGCTCGATCAGATTGAGATCTGGTGATTGACTTGGCCATTGGAGAATATTCTTTTTCTTTGCCTTAAAAAAAACTCCTGGGTTGCTTTTGCAGTATGTTTTGGGTCATTGTCCATCTGTACTGTGAAGCTACGTCCAATCAACTTTGTTGCATGTGATTAAATCTGCGCAGAAAGTATATTCGTGAACAGTTCAGCCTTCATCTGGCTACTTTTGTCTTCAGTCACATCATCAATAAACACTAGTGACCAGTGCCTTTGGCAGCCATGCATGCCCATGCCATTGCACTGCCTCCACCATGTTTTACAGAGAATGTGGTGTGCTTTGGATCATGAGGCGTTCCAAGCCTCCTCCATACTTTCTTCCACCCATCATTCTGGTACAGGTTGATCTTAGATTCATCTGTCCAAATAATGCTGTTCCAGAACTGGGCTGACTTCTTTAGACGTTGTTTGGCAAAGTCTAGTCTCGCCTTTCTATTTTTAAGGCTGATTAATGGTTTGCAACTTGTGGTGAGCCCTCTGTATTTGCTCCCATGAAGTCTTCTCTTTATGATTTTTTATTCAACATGCAAAGGATTATGCGATCATCCACCACTGTTGTCTTCCGTGGACGTCCAGGCCATTTGGAGTTCACGAGATCACCAGTGCGCTCTTTTTTTTCAAGAATGTACCAAACTGTTGATTTGGCCACTCCTAACATTTGCAAACTAAAATTGGAAATAAAAGGAGACACGGCGCCACATGGTGCAAAGTAAAAGCAGGATGGGGCAGAGGAGCAAACTTGTTTGAGAAACCGCTCACCTGGCCCAAGGACACAAGGATAGTGGTGGTAATGAAACTGCTGCTGCCAAGTCCAAATCACAACAAATGGGGTTTGTTGTCCCGAAAATATTTGTAAAAAAATAATAAAAATAGGACCATCGGCGCTGCACGATAGGACAGAAGATTGAACGATTTAGATGACCATCATAGAAATATTTAATGAAGGGCTACGCGTTTCGACACCGGACTGGTGTCTTCATCAGGCCAGTACCTTGGTGTCGAAACGCGTAGCCCTTCATTAAATATTTCTATGATGGTCATCTAAATCGTTCAATCTTCTGTCTTATCGTGCAGCGCCGATGGTCCTATTTTTATTATTTTTTTACAAATACTCCTAACATTTGTGCTATCTCAATGATGGATTTCTTCATTATTCTTTTTCAGCTTAACGATGGTCTATTTCACTTGCATTAAGAGCTTCTTTGACCTCATGTTGTGGGTTCACAGCAATAGCTTCCAAATACAAATGTCACACCTGGAATCAACTCCAAACATTATACCTGCTTACTTGATGACGGATTAATGAGGAAATAGCCCATGCAGCCCATTAAATAGCTTTTGAGATAATTGTCCCTTGAAAAAGAGGCAGCTACATATTAAATAGCTGTAATTCCTAAACCCTTCCTCAAATTAGGATGTGAATACCCTCAAATTAAAGTTCAGAGTCTGGAATTTAAGCCCATATTGATTATATAACTGTATATTCAATATTATTTTGGTAAACAGCTAAAATGCCAAAACTTGTGTCACTGTCCAAATAATTCCGGACCTAACTGTATGTCACTAAAATAATGTTTTTGGTTCATACTAAAGGATATTTTACCTTTCAATAAGTATCTTATGATGACATAAGTTTGGTAAATTTCCAATCATATGAGAATTAAATTATCTATTTGCCCAATGATTAGAAAGGTGTGACAAGTGCAAGAGTATAATATAATTAATTCATTTTAAGAAATTCATTATTTCAAATCCTATGTTCAAACAGGATTTTAAGATTCAAAAAAGCAATTTCGAAAGTAAAGAAACAATTTTTTAAATTTTAATAAAATACTCTTGAGGCATAGTTAAAGAATGAATATTGGAAAATAATACCATACACCATATTAATAAGTGACAGCAAAAATAAAATAATCTTAGTTTGAAAAGTAGCTTTCCTTAAACACAAGATTGACAGGTTTGCATTCTATTCTAGGCTCTGGAAGACGAAGCCAATTTCTGTCTCAGATTGATATGCATAAATTGCGCCTAAAATATGTGGAAATTAAGTAAAACATATGGCATAAATATGTAGCATAAAACTCAACTACTCATTTTCAAATTATTATAAATATTTCTAGTTGTTAGAATGAAATTTTAAAATTAATGAGACATTTTGCAAAAAAATTTTAAAGTGCACTTAGTGTTATGTGGAATTATTGGCTTCCCTAAATTATTAATAGATTTGGACCTGAGCTGGAAGACTAAGACACAGTTCATCACTAATTTTGATGCGGGATAAAAGAGTGACATGTCCTTTCTTGCTGCGGATCCGCCTCTGACCTCCAATTGAAATCAATAGGAGGCAGAAAAATCGTCATTCACTGCAATTTTTGCCCGCGGTCCTCAATGGCCATGGGCAAAAAATGCAGCAAAAGCCAAGGCAAAAAAGCGCAAGCAGGTCAAAATCTGCCTCAACGTTCATGAAGGAATTTTGAAGCAGATCTTCTACTGCCTCTAAAATACTCCGTGTGAACTGGGCCCATGAGGGGTTCATCTACCATTTTTTTTCTCGGTACTACAAAGTACTTAAACTAAGCTGGTAGAGATGTCTATTAGCATGCACCTTGACCCAATACATTTCCTTTCATCTCTCCACCTTGACAAAAAGAAGTGGCTGTAAATTACAGAGCTGTTTTAAAGGGAAAACAGCCTCTGATTTCATGGCATTTTTGAAGCTGAAAATTAAGCTTTTTTTTTTATTTGAAGCTTCTTTCAAGGCTTTTTTTGAGGCGTTTTTCATAGTGTCAATGAATAATCAGCTCCAAAAACGTCTCAAGAAGTGACATGCTACTTCTATTTACGAGGCGTTTCTTGAATTCAGCAGCGAAAAATACACCTCATGTGAACAGCACAGGGTATTTCCCATTTGCAGGCTTATTTTAAGTGTATTATGGAGCATAAAATGAGGTCTTTCTGCTTTAAAATCAGCCTGAAAATAAGCCGTGAGAACATATCCTTAGGGTATGTTCACACTCAGAAACGGCTAAGGGTATGTGCACACGATCTCCTGAGGACGCAGATACGCAGTTAGAACCGGGACCTCGGTGAGTGGCTCGCGACCCGCCGGAGGTCTTCACATGACCCCCCAGGGGGTCGCGTCCCACAGATTGTAATGTATTGTATTGTGCAGTTTGCGGTTGAGAGAGGCCCCCTCTCCTTTCTCCACCGCAAACACAGACAGTACAATACATATATATTACGGGTCAAAAACAGGGATTTTACTGATACCCTCACTTATTTATTATATACAAAGTGAGTTAAGGGGAACCACAAAGGTGTATACCACCAATTAATGCTTATTTTATTATTTTGGAAAAAGGAAGAGGGGAAAAGAATTGTGGTTCCTGTAGGAAATAAAAATAATAAACTTTATTAATATGTTTATGTTAAAATAATTCTATCTTTTTCAATGTAGGTCAAAAATTATTAGCAGTGCAGAAGACCCCTTGTCCTGCACTTAGAGAGCAAAATTTGTCTTGTATATACTTAATTATAAGTTGCTACTATCATACAATATCAGGTTGGACTTTATTGCTTACTGAAGTGAGTAAAGATCTGACCACACTGGTATATTGTGTGCACTGCATGATTCAGCATTGGCTGTCAGTCTCTGAACATTATATCAGTTGTTTTGTGTACACTGATAGTTGCAATTTTTCTGTAATTGTATGATAGTAGCAACTTATAATTAAGTATATACAAGACAAATTTTGCTCTCTAAGTGCAGGACAAGGGGTCTTCTGCACTGCTAATAATTTTTGACCTACATTGAAAAAGATAGAATTATTTTAACATAAACATATTAATAAAGTTTATTATTTTTATTTCCTACAGGAACCACAATTCTTTTCCCCTCTTCCTTTTTCCAAAATAATAAAATAAATATATATTACGGGCCCCTCTGCAGCTCACCTGGAGTCTTCCAGGATCTTCCGCACTGGCTTTTTCGCACTGGCTGGAACGCCCCTCACGTGACGTCATGGTTACATGGTACACTAAGTGTACCATGTGTCCGTGACATCAAAGGAGCCCGGCCCATTACCAGGAAGGCACAGAGAATTTATTAAATCATTAGCGTGCTGTGTGTGGCCCCCCAGGCCCTGTGGGCCCCCCAGGCTTAGGGGCTCGGTCACAACTGCGACCCCTATAGCTACGCCACTGCCCATGATCCTTTGCTGCATCCATCTGAGAAGACAGCTTACACCTCCCCTTCCTCCACAGCATCTCTGCTCTTTGCATTCTGCCATGCTCCTCTATGTTCACAGGGTCATTCCCTGCTCTAATTACAGGCAGCCAGCTCCCGCCTTGCAGACTGTCATAAACACACACTAAGAATCACACAGGGATGATGTGGGTTACATACAGGGATGATGGGGTTATATTCAGGGATCATGGGGTAATACACAAGGATGATATAACTCCATCATCTCTGTATAAAACCTGTATATAACCCCCGTCATCTCTGTGTATTACCTCATCATCCTTTTATATAACCCCCATCATCCCTGTGTATTACCTCATTATCCCTGTATATAACCCCCATCATCCCTGTATATAACCGCCATCATCCCTGTATATAACCCCCATCATCCCTGTGTATTACCCCCATAATCCCTGTATGTAACCTTCATCATCCCTGTATGTAACCCTATCATCTCTGTATGAAACCCCTGTCATCCCTGTGTTTTACCCCAACATCCCTGTATTTATGTAACCCCCATCACCCTTGTATTTATGTAACCCCCATCATTCCTATATTTATGTAACCCTCATCATCCCTGTATTTATGTAACCCCCATCAACCCTGTATTTATGTGACCCTCATCATTCCTATATTTATGTAACCCCCATCATCCCTGTATTTATGTAACCCCCATCAACCCTGTATTTATGTAACCCCCATCAGTCCTATATTTATGTAACCCCCATCATCCCTGTATTTATGTAACCCGTGTAATCACTTTATATATGTAACCATAGTTGGCAACTTTTTTTTCCAGGGACAGCTAGGCTCCATGCACACGACCTTGTCCGTAATCACGGTCCCTCTATTACAAGCACAGGCGGCCGTGGTCAGCCACTCGCATTTGCGGGCCGTGCTCCCATTATAACGTATGTCCTATTTTTACGGAAACTTTCTGCGGCCCAGACACCTTCCCATAAAGATACAGGAAGGTGTCTATCGGCCATAGACATTAATGGGTCTATAATTACGGATAAAATCTACGTTTGTTTGCATGTGGCCTTAGGCAGGGTTGCCAACCTCCACTTCAGTAATTTGTGGACAACTGAACTAAAAATCAAGGACAGACCAAATTTTTTACGGACACATTACAAAATCAAGAGTTAGTGATAAACCTGATGTACCCCCATCATCCCTGTATATAGCTCCATCATCCCTGTATATAACCACCATTATCCCTGTATATAACCCCATCATTCCTCTATATAACCTTCATCAGACATCTTTCCCTTTCTTGGACAGTGTCAGCCACCTGAAACCAGGTTTATTTTCTCTGCAATGAAAATATATCATAATTCAGAACTGAGGATAAGAATTTCACCCTTCATTCAGGTCCATTAAAAAAACATTTGAGGACAGACATCCACGCTTACGTGTTTCGAATGCCAGACACGTTCATAATCATAGCAGCAATTAGTTTCTCAACACATTACATTACTTACCACTCTAAATAGATCAGGGTATTCAGAACCATGTCTCATAGATGCTAAAGTTAAAGGCTATGTAAACATTCGAAAGTGATTTTTTTTTATATAGATAAAAAGGTCAATCAGTGTGTTTTGTGAAACTTTATAATTCGTTTTTATCAAAAATTATTTTAACTTTTTAAGATACTTTGTATTCTGTATACAGAGCAGCAGGTCTGCGGGACTGACGGATTCTGTGTCAGTGGGATCCACCTGTAATCTATCACATCTAAGTTATGAACTTAGATGTGATCGATAGTAGCTCTATCCTGTGTGTCAAAGGAACGCAGGATCCCGCTGACACTGAACCCATCAGTCCCGCATACCTGACCGCAGTGGCGGATCATCATTAGGGCCCATGGCCGCCCAAACCGCACATGACCGCATGGGCCCACTCGTGCCCGGTGGCCTCGCTAGCACCGGAGGGGGCCCTCAGGACTTAGATACAAATGAATATTATAGGCTGCAGGCCACATTAGGCCTGCAGCCTATAAGGCATTGGGAGACTCCCTGCTCAGGCCGGCGTGATGAGGTACTGCATCACGCTGGTCTGTGCATGCGTCTAGTCCAGGGGATTCATATGCGTCCAACTGGAGCGGCTGCCACAGGGCAAGGTAAGTAAAATATATATTTTATTTTTAGGTGGGGGTAGCGCTGTGTATATATTCAAGGAGGGGGGGAGTGCACCGTTACACTACATACAAGAGGGAGATCTGGGTGGCCCTATATACAAGGGGGAGGGTAGCGCTGTGTGGGCCTATATACAAGGGTGAGGGGAGCGCTGTGTGAAACTATATACAAAGGGGGAGTGCTCTGTGACACTATATACAAGGGGGAGCGCTGTGTGACACTATATACAAAGGGGAGAGCTGTGTGCACTATATACAAAGGGAGAGCGCTGTGTGCACTATATACAAAGGGGGAGCGCTGTCTGCACTATATACAAAGGGGGAGCGCTGCGTGCTCTATATACAAAGGGGGAGCGCTGTGTGCACTATATACAAAGGGGGAGCGCTGTGTGCACTATATACAAAGGGGGAGCGCTGTGTGCACTATATACAAGGGTGGAGCGCTATGTGGCCTTATATACAAGGGGGGAAGCGCTGTGTAGCCCTATATACAATGGGGAAGTGCTGTGTGACTCTATATACAAAGGGGGGAGTGCTGTGTGAACCATATACAAGGGGCAGCGCTATGTGACCCTATATACAAGGGGGAATCGCTGTTTGACACTTTATACAAAGGGGGAGGGCTGTGTAGCACTATATACAAGGTGGGGTTGTGTAGCGCTATCCACAGCGGTATGTGTGTGGTGCTCTTTACAGGGGGGCTCTGTGGCGCTATTTACAGGAGGGGAGGGCTGTATGGTGCTATCTATAGAGGGCTGTGTGTAACGCCCTCTATGGGGGGGGGATGTGTGTGGTGCTAGCTATAGGGGGAATGTGTGATATATACAGGGGACTGTGTGTGGCACTATGTACAGGGGGCTGTGTGTATGTGGTGTTTTACAGTGTATAGAATTATTATATTCAGGCGCGCAGTGTTTGGTGTTATTATATTTAGGGGCACAGTATGTGGCACCATGATAATTTTATTTTCGTTTATAGGTGTGGAAATGTTGGAAAAGTGAGGAGCCGAAGACATCTGAGTGGCAAATTCTGCAGAAATGGGTGATGGCCGGGAGAAGTCGTCATGAGCTCTGGACCGGATGGAGCAGAAAAGAGGAAAAAAACGACTAGAATCTGAGATGTCGTCATCTGTGAGTCACTAGACTTATAGAGAATCTATCACCTCTCCTGACATGATTATTATAGGAAATTCTTGTATTTCGCAAAAAGTCTTTCTGCAGTCCAGGACTGATACACAAGTCCCCTTGTCAGGAGGATGTGTTCCTGCACATTGTGATACTGTCAGTATGTAGGGACACAGCCCTGTGACAAGGGGAATCCGTAACACCCATTTGTTAATGCTTGCCCAAAAAGGTAGTGTTAACAATAGTTACGGCGCGGCAGGGCAGCGGTGCGAAAGGGGGGCCCAAGTTTGGGTAACAGCCCATGGCCTATGGTCTACTTAATCCGCCACTGCCTGACGGGTACAGTATTCAGCATAAGATACAGCTGCTCTGTATACAAAATACAGTATCTCAAAAAGTAAAAATGTTTAATAAAAAATAACTATAAAGTTGCACAAATCACACTGATTTACCTTTTTTTTTTTTTTTTAAAACAAATAATAAAAAAAATAGCTTTCAAAGGTTTACATAGCCTTTAAAATTAAGTTAAACTAGAAATAATTTAACTCATATAGTATATGCAGGGCCGGCCACTGGGGTGTGCGCCCTGTGCCATTGCACAGGGCGCATCACTCCAGCAGGTGGAAGGTGGCGCAGCATTAGCTCCCTTCCCTTGCTTGTGAAGGGCCCGAGTGCGGCGACTCTGCAACTGCCTTTCCGCCTGGGTGTTCCTTCTCTGATCAGTGGCGTAACTACCACTGTAGCAGTAATAGCGACTGGGGTAGCGGCGGCACCGAGCATGAGGGTGCCCGTGCCATCCTGCCAGATGAGATCCCCCATGCCCAGTGGCGCCACCAGCAGCCGCTGTGGCTGCTACAGTGGTAGCGACGATACATTCAATAGTATTTGCATCGTTAGGACACTACAGGCCACTGGATCATGCCGGCCTACATAAGAATCCTGTCGGCATTGTGGAGCAGCTCTATTAGTCGCGGGAACGGAGCCCAGGTGAGTGCAATTTTTTTGTTTTGTTTGGGGTGCACTGTCTACAAAGTTGAAGTGGGGGCTACTGTTTACATGGGGGTGGTGGGGGCTGTATGACACTGAATACAAGGGGGAGGTGGGGGTCGTATGGCACTATCTACAAAGGAGAGGTGAGGGGCTGTATGGCACTATATAAAAAGAGGAGGTGGGGGCTGTATGGCACTATCTACAAAGGGGAGGTGGGGGCTGTATGGCACTGTTTACAAGGGGGACGTAGGGGGCTGTATGGCTGAATCTACAGGGGGAGGTGGAGCTGTATGGCACTATCTATCAAGGGGAGGTGGGGGGCACTGCCTACAAGGGGGAGGTGGGGGGCTGTATGGCAGAATCTACACGGTGCTATATGGCACAATCTACAGGGGGCACTATCTACAAGGGGGGCTGTGTGTAACACCCAGGGTAAGGGAGGAAATTATAATGTGTGGGGGCCACTAAGGGGACATTATACTGTGTAGGGGCATTATAGGGGGCAATATACTGTGTGTGGGACTTAGGGAACATTATACTGTGTGTGGGGCACTAAAGGGGTATTATAGTGTGTGGGGCTCTATAAAGGGCATTATACTGTGTGGGCACTATAAAGGGCATTATACTGTGTGGGGCACTATAAGGGGCATTATGCTGTGGGGGGCAGTATATATTTTTATGATGGGGTGGGGCGTTGAAAGAAAATTTCACACGAGGCGCTATCTATCCTAAAGTCGGGCCCGAGTATAGGTGTCCATTTCTGCAAGCAAAATTCACGTCCAAGGAAGCCAGTGTAACATTATAGATATGATGCATTGGCAAACAATAAAAGTAACAATGTTATTTGTAATAGATAAGTCTGAAACTTTCTACAACCAACCAGCATCTTTTACTCGTTAAGGGAAGAAGGTATTCTTTTCAAGATGCAAGCATCCGAAAGCAGTCTCATAAATGACTACATTACCAACCTTAATGTTATATTTTTATTTATTATGTATTAAATCTAGTTGGTCTCCATTGTGTAACCTGTTTACTTCACACATGTAACTTTAACATCTAGATAGGGAATAGAAAGAGATTCTACCTAACATTTAAGTTTATTACCATCACAAAAGTAAAAGCAAAATCACGCGATATACAAAGTGATACACATTATTGGCCTAGACTTCTTCTTTACTTTCAGTTGGTGACACCCAGCAGCTTGTTAGCCATGTTCTACAGATATTCATTCTTTAAAATGCTGGTGACTTGTCAAGGTACTACTTTAGGATTAAGTTTATTTAAAGGGTTTTCCAGTAGTTTAAAATATTATCCTGACAGCAGGAAATGGGCTAACATAAAAAAAATCTAATACTCACGGCTTCTAATACTCGCCAGTATTGCTTTACATCACGTACATCCACTGGCTTCAGTGGTATAATGAGGAGAATGCAAGCATCACCCAGTGATGGGCTGCAGTGGTAACATGAATGTACGTGATGTCATGGCTGCAGGAGAAGTAAATAAGAAATAGCGGGGAGCACCGGAGCGTCTGTGGTGGAGCAGTGAGTATTGTTTTTTTATTTTTTTATTTTAACACATTTCCTACTGTCAGGCTAATATTTTTAATTCCCGGAAAAACCCCTTTAAGTAATTCCATATACTTCATGAAGACACAACATGCAGCATGACATGTCCACCATCGTAAAATGTGGGCACAAGATAGTTGTACAGACGTGTGGTTGGATAGATGTGTGGTTTACTATTTACCCTACTTTCTCGACCTAAAGTAAGAAATTATCATTCATTAGACCAGCCAGCACGTTTTCCTACTATTTAGCGTCCAGACATTGTGCCACAAAAATTAGCATTATTATTTTTGGTAAGGTGTTACTATTAGTGACATTTTTTATTGTTGTTATGCAAGAAGAGTGGGAAATGCAAGGTTAAAGCTGGGTTCACATCTGCGTTCTTTACTTTCGCTTTTCTGTTCCCTCATAGGAACAGAAAAATAAGAAAAGCAGAAGCATCATTTCGGAGGCACCAACGGCGCTCAACAGTACCAATTGACTTGGATGGGTTCTGTTGGGTTTTTGTTATGTCGTTTTACCACGGTACTTTTTCAGCATTTTTGAATAAACTACGAGGCAGACTCCTAACAGTCTTCAACGCAGATGTGAACATACAGATGTAGCCGTCTTTACCTTGACTTTTAACGCATTGAATAAGCAATGGCTAGATTTCTTATCTTGACTTTTTCAATGGCTTTTGTTGTGTGATATCATGGTGCAGCAAGTTATGAGAATCAAGTTAAAGATGGCTACATCTGTAACCCAAATGTGTCCAGCAAAATTATTAATATATCAATATAAGTGATAGAAGACTTTATTAGCAACATATTTTGACATTGAACTAGTGTTTTGTCAAAATGTCTATATTGGAGAATTGATCATTTCGCCAGCAGCGTCCCTTTGGTTTTATCTTTTCCACTCTTACTTAATTTTGTTAGCAACTGAGGGATCAGCAATTGCTTAAAGGTGGTACAGCAGCCGAGGCATTTTTTTTACTACCTGCCTTTATTATTTGTTTTGATTTCAAAACCACACCAGTTACGTGCATTTCTTTACTTCTCTACCATAATCTCTCACCTTCTCACATCATCTATGGCGTTCATATACACCGGGGCGGACACTGACAGCAGAGGACCTCTGTGCAAGAACAATATATGGACCCATTGCCTTTGAATAGTTCAGCATAGAGCACCATTAGGTCTCTAATAATCAACCTGTAATAATGAACTGTGAAATTCACCAACTCTTGTGTCCCTTCTACGCAATCTAATAGAGTAGCTGCCTTTAAGGCGACAGTGGGCCTCTTTACCTACTTGTCCCTGTGCAACTGCACAGGCTGCAATTAGGGGATATCTGCCCCTTATAGACAGTTTACAATATGAGCGCCATTCCATTTCTTCCCACTCGGTATCAGTTATGGCACCAATGTTGCACTGGGTGGTTAGTCGACTTTTTGTAGACTTTCTGTTGACATTCAAGTGAAATCAAGTAGGGTTAATAGCATTTACCTACATTTACTTAGTCAGACCATTTCTGCAGAAGATATCCATTGTGTTTTGTAGTACAATCAGTGACAAAATAGTAGATTTGTAATTTTTTTCATTTTTTTGGGCATATTACTATAAAAATATTTCAAACATTAATATTATATAGTCCATTAGAAATAATGACAAAAATAACACAATTTTTTTTACACATAAAGATAAACTTTTTCCCATCACGGCACTTGGCTTGGAGATTTTATTTTAGAAGCACTTTTCTATAGACAATCAGTAGACAGGTACCAGCATCACAGAATTCCCATACATTTTCTTAGTACAGCTTCTCCATCACTAAATGTATCTTTCATTCAGACATCTTACCGGTAAGTCTGAAATTAGAAGCAAGACACAGGGGACCAAAGATACCAAAGGAAGAGGTTGAGATTCTGTTACCATATATCAATCAAGTGACCACCTGCCACGAAACACAACAGGAAAATTCTCAAGTTGAAATACTTGAAAAACAAAATGTTCTTTGCATCAAATGTTCTCTAAATAGTAAAATCAAATGTCATATTTATGCTAAACTGTGAAGTGCATTTTAAAGATTGGACAAGCCATTATCTCCTACATAATTCTTATTGCAAGTAATTATGTTACAAATTAATATTAGATTGCTTTTATGTCTTCAGTTAGATGTTTGCGATGGTGTTGTTGATACTGTGCCTGTAATTATCACAGGAAAGCCATTGATGAGCTTTTTTACTTAATACGTGTATCCATGTAGAATATTCTAGCAAAAGAAAAGACAAATCTAATAAAGTATTCACAGGCCGTGCTAGGAAAAACATGCTTTTTGACTTATCATAAGACCTTGACATTTTTTTCATGTTAGATAGTTACAAAGTTATATAGTTAGTATGGTTGAAATAATACATATGTCCATCAAGTTCAACCAAGGAATGGGAGAAAGGGAAGTAATGGGAGAAATTAAAGAACTTTGTTTTGTCCCTATTGATCCCGAGAAAGGTTTAAAAATCTTTAAAAAAATAATAAATATATATGAAAATTACCCATAAGGCAGTAACTAGTCTTCCCTAAAAAGGAAGAATTCCCTCCTGATCCCAAGTGGCAATCCGACTGAATCAACGTTGAAACAATAATTCTACACATTGACATAAGAGCTGATATTTTTTTTTTGTTCTAGGAAGTTATCTATGCCTTTATTAAAGTGTAGCTAAACATTTGACAAACTTCTGACATGTCAGAAGTTTGGATTGGTGTGGGTCCGAGCACTGAGATAGTGTCGCTAGAACGTAGCAACTGGAGCGCTCGTGGGAGCGCTCAGCCGCTTCGTGTCTGTTTGGCTTTTTCCAGGAATAAATGTATCGGTGTACGGACTCAATAGAAAGTCAGTAACGGGGATTCCGCTCAAGAAGTAGCCACTGACGTCACTGTTCATATATGAACAGTACCGTCAAGGGCTTCTCCGAGCACAGCGCTTACAGTAGCGCTGTGCTTGCAGAGTCCTCGATGAGCAGAGGAGCTCCCTCTGCTCCTCCACTCTGACCTAATTCTGAAGCAGGGAGCTGATGGTTCCCTGCTTCAGAATTAGTGGCTACTCCTTGAGCGGAATCCCCATTGCCGATGTTTTGGCCGGGGATTCCGCTCTTAGAGGAAATCCCTGAGGTTACTGTCCATATATGGACATTGACGTCAGTGGCTCCACCTGGAGCAGTATCCCCAGCCAGAGTCGGCAACGTGGATTGCGCTCAAGGAGTAGCTACTGACGTCACTGTCCATATATGGACAGTATCGTCGTGCACAATGCTTACAGTAGCGCTGTGCCTAGGGAGTCCTCGGTGAGCGGAGGAGCTCCCTCTGGTCCTCCACTCTGAACTTATTCTGAAGCAGGAAGCTGATGGTTCCCTGCTTCAGAATTAGTCGCTACTCCTTGAGCGGAATTCCCATTGCCGATGATCTGGCCGCGGTTTCCACTCCTAGAAGAAACCCCTGAGGTCACTGTCTATATGTGGACATTGACATCAGTGGCTCCTCCTGGAGCGGAATCCCCGGCCAGAGTCGGCAACGGGGATTCCGCTAAAGGAGTAGCCACTGACATCACTGTCCATATATTGACAGTGACATCAGGGCTTCCCTCTAGGAGCGGAATCCCAGGCCTATGCTCTGGCTGGGGATTCCGCTCCTAGAGAGAGTCCCAATGGCGCTATCTTCATGGGTGGTGGGGCACTATCTACATGGACAATGTGGCACTATATATGGGCACTATCTACAGGGGACACTGTGGAGCTAGGTACATGGGCACTGTGACACTATCTGCAAGGGCACTGGCACTAGGGGCAGCTAAGGGGACATTATACTGTATCGGGCAGCTAGGGTGCAATATGCTGTATGGGGAAATTTGGGCATTATACTGCATGGGGGCATCTGTATGGGCATTATACTGCATGTGAAAATATGTGTGGGCATTATACTGTATGGGGGCATCTGTGTTCGCTTCATACTGTATGGTGGCATCTATAGGGGCATTATACTGTATGGTGGCAGCTATGGGGCATTGTACGGTTTGGGTGCAGCTATTTGGTATTTTACTGTGTGGGAGGCACTATGGAAGCATGGTACTGTATGGGCTGAATCGGGTGTGTATGGGCGGGGATTGGGTGGGATTAGAGGCGTGGCTTAAAATAAAAAATTGGCTTGTCCCTCTTTGTAATTCTTGAAAGTTGGGAAGTATGTAACCATGTGACCTCTGCATCCATTCACTGGTCTCAGTGCATATATGGTACAGGACCGCTGTGGTAGTAGCTGGGCAGCGTGCATGTGTGGTCACAGCTGTGGAATAAAACAAATGAAGCCTCACTAGTGACTTGCCATATACAGGGCTAGGACTATCGGCTACTAGGGCATATGGTTGGTATACCAAACGTCACAAGAGAATGCAGAAAATGTGACGTCATAAGTCACATGAAGAATGAGCAGACATGAGAACAAACAGAGGAACTTTAGGAATTGTGAGTATATTAGAAGTTTGTTTAGGGGGAGAGTGTATAATAAGTGTTCATATGAAAATATAAATTGGACAACCCCTTTAACAGCTGGAAAAGGATCATGTGATATGCACTGCACTACTCCTCAGAAATAGGACTACAAACTGCATCACATGATCCTTTTCAGAGCTACTAACTGGCTGAGAGGGATCATGTGATACACCATGTTACTCTATGGAACCTGGAAGTTCATTCTTTTTAGTTCTCTTGTCTGGCACTTTGGGGGGCTGTTTAGTGAGTGCAACTGTACCCATGTTTATGTCTTTTACAGTATAAGGCCCTGTTCACACTATATTTTTTTTGCAGGCAGAACAAATCTGCTTCAGAATTCCTGAAGAACGCTCAGAAATTAGCACCGCAGGCTTTTTCTGTTTCCCATTGATTCAATGGGAGGTCAGAGGCAGAAACCGCGGCAAGAAAGGACATGCCGCTTTTTTTCCACGCAAGCAGCCAAAAGCTGTCCGGCGGGGAAAAACGCATCTGCCTTCCATTGAAATCATTAAGGGCCGATTTAGGCTGTTTTTTTGAGCTGATTCCAACTCGGTTTCCGCTTCAAAATCAGTGCCAAAAAATTCAGTGTGAACTGACCTTTATACTGATGTCCTTATTGAATAGGTCTGTCATAGTGATAGGTTCATATTAAGATCACAACTGTAAATTAAGTTTAACAGTGATAGGTTTCCACCCAGCGCAATATCATCAACTTGGCCCAGAGTGTGCCTTGGCATTATCATGTACTTTCTATCACATTTATTTCAGAACAGGGAATTTAATACTCAATCTATTAATCCTCACAGAAGGATTTCTTGTTCTGTAATATTTTTGGATTCTTGCTGTTAAATTGTAGCTAAGCCAGCGAACTTCTCTAGCTGTATACTTTAATCTATGCATGTCTAAGCAACAAATAAATATTGCACTGCACCCTCAAGTCTAAAGCCAAGACTTATCCTGGAAGCAGCTGCTTAATTAACAGCAAGTGGGGAGGTTGTACGTGGTTCTTACTCTAAATAGGTCACATAGGTGCTTAATCATCAAGCGTTGCAAAAGGGATTTTTATTCCTAAATTGGCACCAGGAAACTGGCCTGCACACATGCATTAACCTTGATATTCTCCGTAATATCCTATTAGCAGAGAAAAATCATTTTTGACAGATGATAGAGGCGCACAATATTGGTACATTTAAGACACAGATGTTTTAGGATGCATGTGTTTAATTGGAGAACCTGTGGCAGAAATTACCCAGCTTTGCTTCTTCCAACAATATTAATTCTGAACACATTTTAAAATTATCCAAACTTTGTCATTTTGAGAATATTACTGGATGCTTTCAAGCATAAAAAAATATTTTTGTTCTTCATTTCTTAAAGAGAACCTGTTATGTTGAAAATGCAGCCAGATCTGCAGGCAGCATGCTATAGAACAGGAGGAGCTGAGCACATTTATATATATATTTTTGTAGCAAATGATTCAGTATAAGGGTATGTTCACATGAACTGTTTTCAGACGTAATTCGGGCGTTTTACGCCTCGAATTACGCCTGAAAAAATGGCTCCATTACGCCTACAAACTTCTGCTCATTGCTTTCAATGGGTTTTACGGTGTTCTGTTCCCACGAGGTGTTATATTACGCGTCGCTGTCAAAATAAGGCGCATAAAAAGACGCCCGCTAAAAAGAAGTGCATGTCACTTCTTGGGACGTTTTTGGAGCCGTTTTTCATTGAGTCCATTGAAAAACAGCTCCAATAACGTCCGTAAAATACGCCGTGAAAAACGCGAGTTGCTACAAAAACTTCTGAAAATCAGGAGCTGTTTTCGCCTGAAAACAGCTCCGTATTTTCAGACGTATTTTGCTAAGCCATGTGAACATACACTTAATTTATTCATTTAAACCTCTGTTTATTCTAGGTTTAGTAGTTGAGTGGGCGGTCCTAATCACTGATTGACAGATGTCAATGTACGTATTTACACTCATACAGTGAAGGCTGTCAATCACGGTGTAGGTCCGCCCACTGGACTCCTAGGCCCAGAATGAGCAGGGCGTTAAATGAATAAATGAATAAATTACAAGTAATACTGAATTCTTTGCTACTGTGCGGCCGACAATGATAATATTTTTGTCATTTAAAACAATTCCAGCAGCCGGTAATTGCCCGATAATTGGCCAGTGTCTTGGTAGGCAGCCAAGACTTTTTATTTCCATTGAAAATATTGCAACAATAAATCACTTCGATTTTTTTCCAGTATACAGCATAAAACTTTATTTATCAAAGACACCTAGTAATTAAGTTCAAACTATTTTAACACTTGTTTTTATCTTTATTACTATGTATCCTTGATATATAAAGTTAAAGGATTTTATGCCCTGTGCTGGAAAAAAATTTGTGCCATCGTTGCCTAAGAGCCATTTCTGTTGTCCAAGTGCCATCCCTGTTGTCCGTCCATTGGAGCAATCAATTGATTGGAGATGATTGGTGAGCTGATCTAAATATTTTTATATTATTATTGCAACAAGTTTGTGGATCTGTGTATTATGACCTTTATAATAGAAAAAGTGATGGCTCCTCAATTAATCTAAAGGCATATTCACACTTAATGTTTTGGGAGCAATTTGGCCATTGCATTTTTTCTCAACATAGGCCTTTAAAAATGTGGGATGTCAATCCTTTAGAATTTATCCTGCAAATTGAATAGATTTCTCTATCTGTCACAATAAGTTAAAACAGTAAAAGGTTAACAGTTGTTAAACCTGCACATAGTACAAATCGATAAACTCTGCTTGGTCAATAATGCTGGTATCTCACGTTGTACAATTGCAGCAAAATGGTGCGGTTTATAAAACACAACGTAACGTCCCAGCTAAAGACCAAAAACACCTGCAATGTTAAGAGGTTAAATAAGAAAAAAAGTAATCGTCAAGTAAAGCTGTTATTGTCATCTGTTTACATTTTTACCACATTTTGTGAAGGGTATTACACGATCAATAAAATACTTCTTGTGTTCAAATTGCAAGAAACAAGAATTTCAGAGTAAATCTTCAGTAAAAAACAAAAAATGCCGTTTTGTAGCCCCATTGCACATAACATGAGTCGTGTAACAAATTGTACAGAATTAAATTTTGGTCCATCCTTTCCCTCTACAGATAAAGAAAGATCCAGCAGATGCAATTTATACAAGTGAAGAGCTGAATCATTACATAAGTGAATGCAAGCATTGAGGGTGTCATGCCTCAGGAGAATAACTGAGATTTTCCCTTTACAGGACCCTCTATACAGATAAAAGTCATGGCCTCCCCAGTGTCCAGTTTGGTCACATAGCGGGTTGGAAAGCTTGGATTACAAGCAATTGTGTAGATTTGGACATTTTCTTCCCCTGTTACCAGGGACTCTTAAAAAGAAAAAAGACCTCTCACCTAGTTTGGTAATGGTCATCCAACTAGATTTACCAGAAACTTATTGTTAATAATTAGCTGGTAACATTATTGACCATTAGATGTGCATGATTCTTCTGTGGTAAGTAACACTGGCTTAATGTGCTATGCCAAAATATCTTCTTTTTACTTTTTCAGTTACCCAACCTGATACCCTATTCCAGGTGTAGGTAACCTTTTTATTATGGTGTGCCGATAAAAAAACAAATCAGAGATTAAATACCCAGTGTGCCATGCTACTGAACACCAGCTTAGAGAAAAGGGTGCACATAGAAGAGACTACAGCTACTGAAAACCAGCTTAGGGGAGGGGGTGCACATAGGAGAGACTACAGCTACTGAACACCAGGTTCAGGGGGGTGCATATAGGAGAGAATGCGGCTACTGAACATCAGCTTACATGAGGGGGTGTGCACATAGGAGAGACCACGGGTACTGAACATTAGCTTCGGAGAGGAGGTGTACATAGGAGAGACCGTGGCTATTGAACATTAGATATGGGGAAGGGGTGCACATAGGAGAGAGAACAGCCAGAGATTTTCTTGGGGGTTTGTTTGCACATAAGAAAAAAAGATTTTCTTGGGGGATGGGGGACATACATAGTGGAAAGTGCTGCCAGAGATTTTGTTTTGGTGGTGGTGGGGGGGACAGGGACAAAGAAGCTTGAAATCTTTACCACGGTGTCATTGATTTCTAGAGTGACTTTAACTTTTACAGAGACCAGTGACGGCGCCGGCACTGATCACCAGGACAGAGAGTGGAACTCCATTATACACTTGTCAGTGCTGCACACCAGGAGAAAAAACGGTGCTGCATTGTGTGCTTGCCAAGCACACAACACAGCGCCGCCCAGTGTTCAGTGCCGAGAAACACAGAATGAAGCGCCACTCTGCTCTCCTGTTTATCAGTCATCAGTTTGCAAGTTGAAGCTTAAAGAGGCTCTGTCACCAGATTTTGCAACCCCTATCTGCTATTGCAGCAGATAGGCGCTGCAATGTAGACTACAGTAACGTTTTTATTTTTAAAAAACGAGCATTTTTGTCCAAGTTATGACCATTTTTGTAGTTATGCAAATGAGGCTTGCAAAAGTCCAAGTGGGTGTGTTTAAAAGTAAAAGTCCAAGTGGGCGTGTATTATGTGCGTACATCGGGGCGTTTTTAATACTTTTACTAGCTGGGCGTTCTGATGAGAAGTATCATCCACTTCTCTTCAGAACGCCCAGCTTCTGCCAGATCACGCTGTGACGTCACTCACAGGTCCTGCATCGTGTCAGACGAGCGAGGACACATCGGCACCAGAGGCTACAGTTGATTCTGCAGCAGCATCAGCGTTTGCAGGTAAGTAGCTACATCGACTTACCTGCTAACGCCGATGCTGCTGCAGAATCATCTGTAGCCTCTGGTGCTGATGTGTCCTCGCTCGTCTGACACGATGCAGGACCTGTGAGTGACGTCACAGCGTGATCTCTCGAGAACACGCTGTGTCTGCACTGCCAGAAGCTGGGCGTTCTGAAGAGAAGTGGATGATACTTCTCGTCAGAGCGCCCAGCTAGTAAAAGTATTAAAAACGCCCCGATGTACGCACATAATACACGCCCACTTGGACTTTTACTTTTAAACACACCCACTTGGACTTTTGCAAGCCACATTTGCATAACTACAAAAATGGTCATAACTTGGCCAAAAATGCTCGTTTTTAAAAAATAAAAACGTTACTGTAATCTACATTGCAGCGCCTATCTGCTGCAATAGCAGATAGGGGTTGCAAAATCTGGTGACAGAGCCTCTTTAAGCACAGCTCTGCTATCCTAAGGAAATGGTGCTCCGCTCCCCCCCCCCCTTGTGTTCCGCGCCACAGCATACAACAGCCCTGGACTCCGGGAGAGGGGAGTGTGCCAGAGATCGAGGCCCCACGTGCCTGCTGTAGCGCGGGTGCCACAGGTTGCTGACCCCTTCTCTATTCCTTAGTTTTAAAGGTTTTTCCCAGGATTTTAATCTGATTCCCTTCATTATTTTCAGAGGCACAGCCTGTGAATTAGAGAGCTGGCCACTAGTTATTCTAATCTACTAATATAATATAATCCATCAAAAATACAAAAAATGAATGAGGGAAAAAAACATTGATGTAATGATCTGTCATTCAAGCATTACTGGAAATAGTTACTTCCCATTTAACATTATAACCTCTGAGTTACACCTAGAACACAAAACCAATTTAATAAATGTGTTAACTCTTATGTACATTGTGCTACTGTTATATTGCCGAGGGCTGTTTGCGGATTCCCTTTTTTAACAAGAGCCCTGCAGTGCTGCGTCTGCTTTCTTTTATATGCTATATCATGAGTTATACAGCCTTAAATTACTAGTGCCTCCAGATATCATTCAAGGACTCACTTCATCAAGGCAAAAAATACTTTTGAAGTGTGTATAGAGGATCTTGAAGCAGTGATAAAACGAATTAACGGCTTGATGTGAACTCCTTTCCCCTCAAACAATCTTTCCTCCTGTTTCCATGAAATAGTGTGACTCCTTCACAGCTGCCCACCATATGCACTAGACAGTGCGATGTCTAAGATGGGCTTACAATCCATTTTCTTCCATAAGAATGCCCAAGGATATTATTATTAGCATTATTTATTTATAGACTACCAGCACTATACATTTGGGAGAATTACCGATAGTAACACACACATGCAAACCGGATTACATTTGCAGTCGGACATAAATAATAGAAAACCTGCGCTTAATTTAATGCTCCATTTCCAGTTGGTCTGTTTTTCTGAGATCAGAATAGAGTCAGATATCCACATGTCTGAGTGTCTCAGGACAATTGATTATAACGCTATGTTCACACGGAGTATTTTGGGGGAGGAATATCTGCCTCAAAATTCAGTTTGGAACTTTGAGGCAGATATTCCTCTCCCTGCACGCCGATTTTCGCGGCAATTATCGCGCCGTTTTTCGCCCACGGCCATTGTGCGCCGCGGGCATAAAACAGCGAGATATACGCTTTCTCCTGCCTCCCATTGAAGTCAATGGGAGGTACGAGGCGGAAGCGCCCGAAGATAGGGCATGTCGCTTCTTTTTCCCGCGAGGCAGTTTTACTGCTCGCGGGAAAAAGACGCCGACGCCTCCCATTGAAATCAATGGGAGGCGTTCTCGGGCCGTTTCTGCCGAGTTTTGCGACGCGGTTTCCGCGTCAAAAAACTCGGCAAAATACCCTGTGTGAACATAGCCTAATGCTGAATGCTATAATTGCATAGCCATGTGGGAATTTCGGGAAAATTAAATGCACCTTAAGTAAGTGTTACCTTTATCATGAATTATAGTAAGACAGGATCATTTATAAGGCAACAACTTTTTTAAAGGGTTGTCAAAAGATTCAATATTACATTTATTTTTTAGATCACACAACACAAGCTGGGTTCACACTGAGTTTTTTGCAGGAGGAAATTCTGCCTCAAAATTCCGTTTGGAATTTTGAGGCAGATTTTCCTCTGCCTGCACGCCATTTTCGGCTGCGTTTTTCGCCCGCGGCCATTGAGCGCCGCAGGCATAAAACGATGCAAAATACGCTTTCTCTGCCTCTTATTGATGTCAATGGGAGGTCAGAGGCGTAAACGCCCGAAGATAGGGCATGTCCCTTCTCTCTCCCGCGAGACGGTTTAACCGCCCGCGGGAAAAAAAACGCCTCCGCCTCCCATTGAAATCAATGGGAGGCATTTTCGACCATTTTTTGGCGAATTTTGCGGCACTCGTCAAAATACTCTGTGTGAACTCACCCTAACAATTTCGGAATCAATTTGAAAACATGCGCTTGTGTGTAGATTCTTTATATTGTAGTTACAACTTGTTAAAGAGGCACTACGGCAATATTTTATTTTATTTTTTGCAAATATAATGCTTACTCACTAAGCAATATTCTAGCAGTATCATTTGTTTCTTCCCAGCTCAGTTACATCTATATATTTTGAACCCTTTATTATGGGCAGCTCTGATCTCAGTCTGACCACCAGATTAGACCTGTTCTAGAGATGTTCTAATGTACAGACAGGAGGTCCCTCTCCCTGTGTGTTTGACTTTCTGTGAACTATAGAATTACACCATCACCTATCAAATCCTTCCTGGCAGCTCTGAAACCCTTCCCTACCCAGCTCCACCCGCCTTGTACCTCTGTATGTCCCCCACGTATATAGTGCTACTGAAGCGATCATTTCTAAGGGACCAGAAGTGCAGTGATATAATAGGGGAGTCCATACAATGATTAGCGGCAAAGTTATAGAAATCCCCTTAGTAACACTTCCTGTCTATACTATCTGTACAGTATCTCGATCATATATCCAAAAATGTGATCAATTATCAATCCTCATCTCAGATTCATGGATAGAGACATTTGATCCTTAAGGTACACTACCAATATAGCAGCAGAAGATATATACTCAAGAAGAGGTAGTTGAAAGACATATAGGATAATGTCCTTTATTTTCAATGGACTGGCATGGACATTTCTCTTGGATACCAGACAAAACATTGTTTCTTTATTTCCCTTGAAGCAGCCCCAGTATGAAGAAATAGTGTCAATCTAGAACAGAGTGAACCTTTATAAAAAAAAATATATTTAGGATTGTAAATGCTCTTGATTTGTGTATACAGTTTCTACGCAGATTTTGTATCTCCATGGTTACAGACTACAAACAAACCCTGTGTAGTCTGATCATACGGTCATGTATTACTCCAATCTATTTCCTTGTCTCCTTCTGTCTGTAGGTTATCAAGTAGAGGGGGTAGACGAAGGTGAGTAAGTGGGGCTTTACATAGACAGATTTTCTTCCCAATAACGGGTACCAATTGACAATAACAGCATGTCGATCAGCTTCTTTTTGCACCATTTGCAATGATTGAGAGTTGCCTATTTTTTGTTGTTGTTGCAAAAGTGTACACACGCCTTAGTGACTAAGACTGTTTTGGCCTTAAGGACCAGGTTATTTTCAAATCTGACAAGTGTCACTTGAAGTGGTAATAACTTTGGACGTCCTTTTATTTTTCTAGGATGTTACAAGGCTTAGAACTTCAGCAACAATTTCTCACATTTCAAGAAAATTTCAAAAGCCGTTTTTAGGGACCAGTTCAGTTCTGAACTGGTTTTGAGAGCCTTATATATTAGAAATCCCCTATAAATCCCCCATTTTAAAAACGTCTCCTCTTAAAGTATTCAAAACAGCATTTAGAAAGTTTCTTAACCCTTTAGGCGTTTCACAGAAATTAAAATAAAGTGGAGGTGAAATTTACAAATTTCATTTTTTTTTTGCAGAAAATCTGTATTAATCCATTTTTTTCTGTAACACAGAATGTTTTACCAGAGAAACGCAACTCAATATTTATTGCCCAGATTCTGCAGTTTTTATAAATATCCCACATGTGGCCCTAGTGTGGTAATGGACTGAAGTACAGGCCTCAGAAGCAAAGGAGCACCCAGTGGATTTTGGGGCCTTCTTTTTATTAGAATATATTTTAGGCACCATGTCAGGTTTGAAGAGGTCTTGTGGTGCCAAAACAAAAGAAATATCCTCAAAAAGTCTCAATTTAACAAACTACACCCCGCAAGGATTTTTTTCAAGGGGTATAGTGAGCATTTTGACCCCACAGGTTTTGCTGAATTTAGTGGAATTAGGCACTGAAAGTGAAAATCTATGTTTTTTCTAATAAAATGTTGTTTTAACTCAGATTTTTCCATTTTCACAATCGATAAAGGAGAAGAAGAACCACAGAATTTGTAAAGCAAACTCTTCTTAGCATGGCAATAACCCATATGCGGTAATAAACTGCTGTTTCCACCCCCAGTAGGGCTCAGAAGGGAAGGAGCGCTATTTGGCTTTTGGAGCTCAAATTTTGCTTGATTGTTTTTTGGGTGCCCATGAGAAACCCCCAAAAAGTGACTATTTGGGAAACTACACCCCTCAAGGAATCTATCTAGGGGTATAGTGAGCATTTAGACCCAACAGGTCTTTTGCAGAATTTATTGGAATTATGTCATGAAAATGAAAATCTACATTTTGTTTCACTAAATTGGAGAATTTCTTCATTTTTACAAGGGATAAAGGAGAAAAAGCACCCCAACATTTGTAAAGCAATCTCTCCTGAGTACGGTAATACCCCACATGTGGTCATACACTGCTGTTTGGACAAACGGCAGGGCTCAGAATGACAGGAGCGCTATTTGGCATGCAGATTTTTACTGGATTGGTTTTTGGCCGACATGTTGAATTTGCATCCATAACGACCCAAACTATAAAAATTTAGCAGTGCAAAAAAATTTAATCAAAAACAATGCCAGAATCACTATATATTGGTCACCACCCCTTCCAAAATATGAAATAAAAAGTGCTCAAAAAGTCGCGTGTATATTATACTTTGGGAGCATCCATGGGGGCATTATACTGTGTGGGGGCATTATACTGTATGGTGGCAGCTATGGGGGGCATTATAGTGTGTGGGAGCAGCTAAAGGGGGCATTATACTGTGGGGGCAATATACTGTGTGGGGGCAGCTATGAGGGTCATTATACTGTATTGGGCAGCTATGAGGGGCATTATAGTGTATGAAGGCTGCTATGGGGCATTATACTGTATGGGGGCATTTATGGGGAGCATTATACTGTGTTGGGTAGCTATGAGGGGCATTATACTGTATGGGGTCTGCTATGGGGCATTATACTCTGTAGGGAAGCTATGGGGGCATTATACTGTATGCGGGCAACTATGGGAAGAATTATACTGTATGGGGGCATTATACTGTATGAGGGCAACTATGGGAAGCATTAGTAGTATTGGTCGTACATAGGATGCCACTTTTGCCACAAGTGTGTTTGTGAAATTTTTCAAAGTGATTGGTGCAACTTTCAAAATACCTAAATTATTTTTTCTTTTTGAGTTACAGCTGCTTTGTATTCTGTATACAGAGCAGCTGTACCAAGCTCTAAGACCTTAATCTGTCAGGTCCCTGACACACAGGATCCACCTGTAATGGATCACATCTAAGTTATGAACTTAGATGTGATCGATAGCAACTCCCTGGCACTGAACCCGTCAATCCCGTGGACCCAACAGATACAGGATTCAGTGCAAGATACAGCTGCTCTGTATACAAGATACAAAGCAGCTGTATCTCAAAAAATAACAATTATTTTTAATAAAAATTATTTTGAAAGTTGCACCAATCACACTGATTAAGTAAAAAAAAAAAAAAAAAGACAATTTAGACAATTGTATGCATCTAACTTTATGACAACAGTTTGGGGGTAGGCCCTTTCCTGTTCCAGTATGACAGTGCCCCTGTGCACAAAGCGAGTTCCATAAAGACATGATGTGATGTGTTTGGAGGCTGTTCTAGCTGCAAAATTGTGCCCAACTTCATATTAACGTACATGGTTTTGTAATAGGATGTCTAACAATCTCATATAATCATGATGGTCAGGTATTTACATACATTTGGCCATATAGTGTACATAGATAGACAGGGAGGAATATGGTCTTAAAAATATTCTTTCTCCTAACCGATGAAGAGCTATTATCTAAAATTAGATTGTTTGTCAATGACAGACGACATCGCTTATTGGGAACTGTGTAATAATTACACGTTTCATCATTGCTAATGAACACACATTCCTTTTGACAATAACTGGTAATCCCTGTTGGCATTTATAGTTTAACAACAGCTTTTTTGAGCATGTGCACCAATTCTGGATCTCTTAATAAACAAGAATGATATGATGGTGACAGGCAGGAGCATTGCTGCTCATTTCCAGAATCATGTTAGCATACCTATATAGTTTACACACTAATCAATAAAAGACTATTTATTTCTCATTCATATACATGTGATCATACATCCTTAGCAGTCCGGCTTTACATCTTGCTTCTCAAGGTCAATGTTCCAGCACAGAGGACAAATAAATAATTATGTTTGCTGATTAGCTTTCTTAGATCAGCTACCAGCAGAAGGAATGACACAAACCAAATAACAGATACTGTTGTGTAAATCTTTATTACTCACAAAGATTTGCCGTGACATGTTCTCACCAAGTCTATGTCATTAACTGTCACTAACAAATGGAAATGCCTATAAACCTAGCAGTAACTGGGATGGACAATTGCACTGTTATACTTCCCGGTAGATGTTAAAGAAAGAATCATGTGCAATAACCTTGAACAATGCTTCATTATTGAACAATCAGTTGGTGGCTATGGGTTCATATTGATCACCATTTCTAACATTATATTGGGAGACTCCAATATTTTACAGGAAGAACAGGATAATTCCAATATCCACCCATGTTTGCATGGGTAATATCTTGTTTCCTAAAAGATTATTTTCCCTAAATTATCTTTTTATTTACATTGGAGGAAATAAGTATTTGATCCCTTGCTGATTTTATAAGTTTTCCCACTGTCAAAGACATGAACAGTCTACAATTTTTAGGCTAGGTTAATTTTACCAGTGAGAGATAGATTATATAAAAAAAAAAAAATCACATTGTCAAAATTATATATATTTATTTGCATTGTGCACAGAGAAATAAGTATTTGATCCCCTACCAACCATTAAGAGTTCAGCCTCCTCCAGACCAGTTACATGCTCCAAATCAACTTGGTGCCTGCATTAAAGACAGCTGTCTTACATGGTCACCTGTATAAAAGACTCCCGTACAGACTCAATTAATCAGTCTGACTCTAACCTCTACAACATGGGCAAGACCAAAGAGCTTTCTAAGGATGTCAGGGACAAGATCATAGACCTGCACAAGGCTTGAATGGGCTACAAAACCATAAGTAAGATGCTGGGTGAGAAGGAGACAACTGTTGGTGCAATAGTAAGAAAATAGAAGACATACAAAATGACTGTCAATCGACATTGATCTGGGGCTCCATGCAAAATCTCACCTCGTGGGGTATCCTTGATCCTGAGGAAGGTGAGAGCTCAGCCGAAAACTACACGGGGGGAACTTGTTAATGATCTCAAGACAGCTGGGACCACAGTCACCAAGAAAACCATTGGTAACACATTACGCCGTAATGGATTAAAATCCTGCAGTGCCCGCAAGGTCCCCCTGCTCAAGAAGGCACATGTACAGGCCCGTCTCAAGTTTGCAAATGAACATCTGGATGATTCTGAGAGTGATTGGGAGAAGGTGCTGTGGCAGATGAGACTAAAATTAAGCTCTTTGGCATTAACTCAACTCGCCGTGTTTGGAGGAAGAGAAATGCTGCCTATGACCCAAACAACACCGTCCCCACTGTCAAGCATGGAGGTGGAAACATTATGTTTTGGGGGTGTTTCTCTGCTAAGGGCACAGGACTACTTCACCGCATCAATGGGAGAATGGATGGAGCCATGTACCGTCAAATCCTGAGTGACAACCTCCTTCCTTCCACCAGGACATTAAAAATGGCTCGTGGCTGGGTCTTCCAGCACGACAATTACCCGAAACATACAGCCAAGGCAACAAAGGAGTGGCTCAAAAAGAAGCACATTAAGGTCATGGAGTGGCCTAGCCAGTCTCCAGACCTTAATCCCATCGAAAACTTATGGAGGGAGCTGAAGATCCGAGTTGCCAAGCGACAGCCTCGAAATCTTAATGATTTACAGATGATCTGCAAAGAGGAGTGGGCCAAAATTCCATCTAACATGTGTGCAAACCTCATCATCAACTACTAAAAATGTCTGACTGCTGTGCTTGCCAACAAGGGTTTTGCCACCAAGTATTAAGTCTTGTTTGCCAAAGGGATCAAATACTTATTTCTTTGTGCACAATGCAAATAAATATATATAATTTTGACAATGTGATTTTTTTATTTTTTTTTAATATAATCTATCTCTCACTGGTAAAATTAACCTAGCCTAAAAATTCTAGACTGTTCATGTCTTTGACAGTGGGCAAACTTACAAAATCAGCAAGGGATCAAATACTTATTTCCTTCACTGTACATTTACCTTTAATTCTTTGCTCCCACCAGAGGTTACATTTTATGGTCCTGCAACTGTACAACGCCTTAATGTCTCTCCCTTTAATCTTTTATTTTATCACACTACCTGCCATTTTGGAGGGACCACGATATGGGAAGGAGTATTCTACCCCAATGGTGCTCATACCATAGATGTAGACCATGTGGCTGCTATGGAGTCTTTGGATAGAGGTGGCCCAGTCCTTATTGGTCCAACCTCTTTGCTTTTGGGTGACAGGAAAACCTGTGATGGACTCCGCTCTCCAAGGGAACTGCATTGTGAGCAAAGAAGGGGGCGAACAAGGGAGTAAGGAATTGGTGTAAGGGTCATGGAAAACAAACACTTCCATTTTGATCCTTGCTGTGATTTTCTTCTTTGTATGCCACTGCTCTAACCATTTCACAAATACTTATTTTGTAAGGGTACATGGTCAATTCTGGTCTGAGTCATGAATCTAAATGTTGAAGCCAATCAATTATTTACTGAATAAGAAACCTCAGATCTAATAAAACATCTAACTAAAGTTAACAATAGACATGATATTTAAACCAGAAGAACAACCAATATACCTTCCGACCATACCTATAGGTTTACACCTATAGCAATACACCGCGTTATGCAGTAGAAAGAAAGATAAACAACTCTGTTATAATATCTAAATTTTAAATAAACTTCAGGTTATGGGCCACTGCCACACAAAAAAATCCAGCACAACAGATGAAAATTTGTCAGTCAGTTCTCAATCATTTGCAAAGAAAAATATGACTAACAATCAAGAAAAACCTTCTAAATACGGTCTAAAGCTGTTTTTAGGGCCCTTTTACACGGGCCAATGATCAAGCAAACGCTCGTTCATCGGCTGATTTTATCGTTTATGTAGCAAGAAATATTATCGTTTTCGGCAGCTCATCTCCCAGTGTAAGGGTATGTTCGCAAACTCAAAAACGTCTGAAAATATGGAGCTGTTTTCAAGGGAAAACAGATTCTGATTTTCAGACGTTTTTTGAGCCACTCGCAATTTTCGCGCCGTTTTTAAATGCGTTTGTATGGACGTTTTTGGAGCTGTTTTCTATAGAGTCAATGAAAAACGGCTCCAAAAACATCTCAAGAAGTAACCTGCACTTCTTTTTCCGGGCCGTTTTTTTTTACGTGGCCGTTTTTCAAAACGGACGGATAAACAAACGGCCCGTCTAAACAGAACACAGTTTTTCCCATTGAAATCAATGGGGAGATGTTTGGAGGCATTCTGCTTCCAATTTTTTGGCCGTTTTTCAGCCACTTGTCACCATACATTACTGATCATTGCTCCTTTTTAAAGGAGCAAACGAGCACCGATCAACGAGATGCCTCATTGATCGGCGCTCGTGCCCTGCTCAGTCTTGGGCCACATTTTGCTCTTGAACCTCCATTGCTTGCTTAAATAAATCGGTTGAAGGGTTTGTCGACCCTTTCCAGAATAGACATTGTCATAGGTTCTCCCAGCTCATATTCATTAACTAAGCAAATTTCCTATGAACCAAGATCAATATCAGATCACTCCCCTCTGTTGCTGACTTTAAGGTTAGAAGAAAATTACCTGGGGAAAACCATGTGTCTTATTCATCGATATTGGCTTACATTACTTACGGTTCATAAAGGGGAGGTACAAAAACAACGCCAGGAGTTTCTTGAAATGAATGTGGGGTCAGCCTCCAAAGTAGTATGGGATACTTTAAAGGCTTTTCTAAGGGGTCTTTTGTATAACCATATCTCACCCGTAGGAAAACAGTTTCGTACAAAACACAACACTTTTTGCAGATGAAATGAACTTCAGGGATATCGGAGGCCGGGGAGAACATTGGTAGGTATTATTAAAGGGAAAAGAAGATAGACTCGCAGATTCTTGCAGGTTTAGGCCTGGGGAGTCTACGGGGACAAATATCCATAAACTATGTGGGAATATACAGTATGGGTGTGAAGTGGGTAGGGGGTACTCCATCTTGTCATTGAATGCCTCTACACTGTGAAGTGGCCCTTCTTTTAGAGGTTACTAGAAAAATTTTGTTTTGGTATAAATTTATCAGTTTGTTAAAGAGGTTGTATAGAGTTCCACGGGCAAGGGTGTTAGTAAATTGAATGTTGACAGAGGGCTTTTTCTTCCTCACGGGGTACGAGGCAGCGTTGTTCACTTTACACTTTACCCCTTCATCTTTGCTCTCTTCATAGAGCCATTAGCAGCCAAGATCAGAAAAGAAAATCTGATCTGCGAGTTTAGATGCAGGGGAACAGGGGACAAATTTTCCCTGCATGCCGACTATGCTCTATTGTACTTAGACAGAACAAAGGGGAAGCCGTAGAAGATTCTATAAAACTGATTCAAATTTTGGGAAATTGTCAGGGCTTTAGATAAACTGGCATAAGACAATAAAGATGCCCTTGGATGGGAAAGTTAGTCATCATACGTTAAGGGTGCTGTGAAAAATATAAATATCTGGGGGTGCACATCTCCGAAGATATAACGAGATAACTGACCTTAATACATTTCTTTTAAACCAGAAATTAGGTGCTAATATTAAAGTCTGGGTAAAACTTCCGCTGTCTATGATGGATAGCGCTGTCTAGACGACAATGATAATTCTCCAACAATGTCTCATTATTCCCTCATTAATATACCCATATAAATAGGGAAAAGATGGTATAAGATCATAGAAGGAATGATTAGAGAACTTTTATGGAGTAAAAAATAATGCACTAAGTGTGGTAGATCTGATGCTGGGTTTATGTATCTATACTGTTGGTGTCCTTTGGTGAAGAGGTTCTGGTCAGAGGTTATTAGTGAGGTCAAGACGGGTATTAAATTTGAAAATTCCAGATTCCCTATCAATCTGGTTGTTGGGTAATTGTGACCGGATACAGATGCCCGTAAGGCTGGGTATTGCAAAGAAATAGGTGGCAAAGGCAGGTCCGGTTATGGGGAAATGGAAGAATAGTATCATATAAGTGATTAATCTTGAGTATGGCTGCTTTGTAAGAGATAATTGTCTGTTAACTTATAAGCTGATCTGGGGCCCCTGGATTCAGAAGCTTTCTAGAATTTATAAATTGAAATTCCCAAGGACTGAGAGCATAGAGATAGGGGGTTGTGTTTTTTATTTTGTTTTGCTTTGTTTTGTTTTCAACTTTCCTGGGAAGGAGGGAAAGATAAGGGGAAAAATATTAATGTATAGGAAGTGCATCTTTTCTTATTGGGAAAATGTCAAAGTAAAAATAATTAAATAAAATATTTAAAAAAAGTTACTTGCTTGAGTTCCACGGATGTCCTCTTTTAAGTCAACCAACTGCCCTCCATGCTTTGATGTACACACGCATGTATTGGTAGATCAAAATACATAGATAGCTGTGCTGATAGAGTGTCACTGCCTGCCGGTAAAAACGTAATGAACGCGATGCAATTTATTGTTTTATAAGTACTATTAGTTGCACCATATATATTCCATATATACACCATATATATTCGTATATTCTTATTTTTTCTTCTTCTTTAAAATAACACCAAACCTGTTGCTACTCCCCAAAAACAGATAATTTTTGGACCGCTTGTTTAAAAAAGCCATTGCTTCTTCCGATACCACCCTGTGCGTATAAACATTGGCACCAGCCACATAAAAGGGATACGTTTTGGGCCTTTTTTCCATTTTAAAGAGCATAAAAAATACAACAGGGCAGTATCTTTTTTAAACAGGCTGTACATTACCACCGGCTACAATCCGTTTACCTATAGCCATATATGCTGCCGTCACTTTGACATTACTCATGCTGTCTTGGCTTTAACCCCTTTCCAACATTTGACATATGGCTACGTCATAGCCAGTTAGGGGAAGTATGGAGCTCCATACAATGCGGGTGTTGGCTGTTTGTTACAGCCGACACTTCACAGTAACGAGCCGGATCGTTAAACATTAAATGCCGCGTTCAATAGCGACCGCGGCCTTTAAATCATTAGAAAGGGGGGGGGGTGACCCCCTCTGGCAGCTCATCACTCCCCTCTCAATACAATCGCGGGGTGGCAATGTTTGCTATGGCAGCTTGGGGGCCTAATGAAGGCCCCCAGGTCAGCCATCTTTGTGCTTCTATTAAGCCCTACCTCTGGCAGGGCTTAATAGAAGCCGGTCAGAAAGATGATACACTGCAATACATTAGCATTGCAGTATATAGTGTAAGCGATCTAACGATCTCTGGTTGAAGTCCACTAGGGGGACTAATAGAAAAAGTAAAAATTCGCAAAATAAAGTTTTTTTCTATGTAAAAAAAAATAATAATTAAAAGTTGAAAAAACTACCTTTTCCCATTTTCCCCCTAAAGCCTTGTAAAAAAAATAAAAAATAAAATGTAAACGCCAGAATCACTATTTTTTGGTTACCTCATCTCCCACAAAAAATGTAATAAAAAGTTATCAAAACCTTGCATATATCTCAAAATGGTAGCATTAAAAACTATAGCTTATCCCGCAAAAAAAAAAAAAAGCTTCTTTTCAGGGCAATCGGGACAGTTTCTATTAGCGACAAATATATTTTAAGCGAATCGAATCCCGAAGGCCAGTTCGACCTAAATGAACTTTGGGAAATTTGCTCATCTCTACTTTTTTAGCTCAGACTTTTTAAATATTATTAGAAGTTGATTGAAAATTCCTCCATTTTAACCAATGTTTAGGCTGGGTTCACATGTGGCGGAATTTCACTTGAATTCCGCTGCGGACACTCCGCAGCGTTAATCCGCAGCGGAGCCGTTTCTGCATTGACTTCCACTTCTATTTAGAAGTGTTCGTTTAGACAATGCGTAAAATTCCGCTGCGGAGCATAGGCTGCGGAGCGGAATTTGGTGTCCGCAGCATGCTCTGTCTGTTGCGGAGCAGTGGCGGACTGGTTGCGGACTCATGGCGGAATTTCTCCATTGACTTCAATGGAGATTCTAAGTTCCGCAATGAAGTCCGCAGCTGTCATGCACATGTTATGTGTGCTGCGGATGCGTCTTGCTTTTTTAACATGACATTTCTTCATTCTGGCTGGACCTATGTATTTCTAGGTCTACAGCCAGACTGAGGAAGTCAATGGGGCTCCCGGAATTACGGGAGCGTTGCTAGGTGACGTCAGTAAATAGTCACTGTCCAGGGTGCTGAAAGAGTTAAGCGATCGGCAGTAACTGTTTCTGCCCCCTGGACAGTGACTACCGATCCCAATATACAGCTACCTGTCAAAAAAATAGAAGTTCATACTTACCGAGAACTCCCTGCTTCTGTCTCCAGTCCGGCTTCCCAGGATGACGTTTCTGTCTAAGTGACGGCTGCAGCCAATCACAGGCTGCAGCGGTCACATGGACTGCCGCGTCATCCAGGGAGGTCGGGCTGGATGCCGAAAGAGGGACGCGTCACCAAGACAACGGCCGGTAAGTATGAAATTCGTTTATTTTCACTAGGGAAAGTGCTGTCCCTTCTCTCTATCCTGCACTGATAGAGAGAAGGGAAGCACTTCATATGGACTCTCTGGTAACATCAGTTCCTGTGGAACACTATTCCACAGCTTAACAACTATTACAGTCAAAAAAACATATTTTGCAGTTGGATATTAAACGCAGCAGCTAGTCCGTCATTAGCGGCCGTACGACGGCCAACAGAAGTGTGCATGATGCCTAAGTAATTTTGAAAGAGACAAATATAGATTCCACAACTTGCAGAGAAGATCATATGGACTCTCTGGTAACATCAGTTCCTGTGGAACACTATTCCACAGCTTAACAACTATTACAGTCAAAAAAACATATTTTGCAGTTGGATATTAAACGCAGCAGCTAGTCCGCATCAATTTACTGCACATTTTGGGCAGATCCGCAGCCGTAATCCGCAACCCGGATTAGGTGCAGCATTGATGCGGACAGTTGCGGAGGAAATCTGCCACGTGTGGTCATGCCCTAAAACCAAACAGAACTGACATTAACAGCCTCTAATTCAGGATAGTTACAAGAACACGGAGCTGTTTGTAAACAGGTAAAACACCAACCAATATTGTCAAGATTTGTTTCTGAGAGAGAATCCATGTTTGAAAAATCTTTCTCATGAACATCCGTAGGAAAGTGGGGACATAGAAAAGGAAAAAAAATGGTGGCATAATCATGCCTGTTTCATGGCTGTTTTAATCAACTTATACAGCTGCCTAGATAATCATATTTTTGCAGCTCCTACTCTGAGATTCCAGAACTGATGATATCCATTTATCATTTACTGGCATGAACAAATGTGTTACAGGGAGATTTAATATAAATGTGCTATTTTCCGTTACATGTTTATGCTACAGGACTGATAATTGTAATATTAGCAATTCTAATAGAAGTGTGATGAACATGCACAACAAATTCATCACCATTCTGCTTGAAGCCTGCATGGTAACACTTGTTTGTCCATCAATTTTAACCACTAGAAGGGAAGCAAATAAAAAAGACAAAAATTGAGGTGAAAATTCTTCCCACTCAAAGATGTAATGGAAAAATATTAAAAGTTTACAAAAATATGGTTGATGTGGCAGCCAGCGATTGAGAATTGTGTGATCCTGCCAAGATTAATTGTTCCTTTTGTACCAGTACAGTGGAAATTCAGTCTGACATCGCAACATTTTGGACTTACAACTGAATAGAAGACGAACCACTTAGTAGCAGCCAATATATGACATGAAATATCAGGCTGCAGTATTAATAAAATCTTTCCAAAAATTATTTTGAAGACCTCTTTAATTATCCCATTTTAACCTGTTTCAGGAAAACATAACAAACTTTCCTGATGTCTTAAAGTTTTTGGAGCCAAAGGTTGTCCTCTTATTTGTCATATATGTAAGGCCTCATGCCCAGTTATTTTCTTCAGCGTGCTATCCGTTTTTGTTAACGGACAGCACCCTGACACATTAATTTCAATGGGGACATGCACATTTGTGTTGTTTTAACGGAACCGTGTGGCCATTCCGACGAAAGTAGGACAGGTCCTACTCCTGTCCGTTTTTCGACGGAACAGTCTCGGCCTTTCTATTAATTTGGTCCATTGAAACAACGGACTGTACACGGAAGCCATCCATGTGCAGTCCGTGTTTCATGGATCCGCCATTAGCGGCCGTACGACGGCCAACAGAAGTGTGCATGATGCCTAAGTAATTCTGAAAGAGTCAAATATAGATTCCACAACTTGCAGAGAAGATCATATGGACTCTCTGGTAACATCAGTTCCTGCGGAACACTATTCCACAGCTTAACAACTATTACAGTCAAAAAAACATATTTTGCAGTTGGATATTAAACTTATTTTTTCTCCAGAATGTATTTTGCGTCCCAAGGTGACCTTAAGGTAGACATCTTATTACACTGTTTTAAATATAAGGATATATATAGATAATCAGCCACCATGGTCCGTATATAGCCAATCACATAAATACTTAGTATATATGATCCTACAAAAAACTGCTGGATAGGCAAGACTTGGCAAAAGAACAATCATTTTATTATATCATCATGACAAACAATCTAAAAAGTATTAAAATGCAGAGCATACCCCATGTTTGCGGTCAGGAGTTTAGTATGCATCTCCTACCTATTTTTATTTATGTATTCTCGAGGTGAATATTATTCCTATTGATGGCTTTGACATTATGATGTGTTGTAGATACTGTTTTATCCAGTAAGCACATCTGCACTTTGACTTTATGTTATATTGGACTTGATACAGCCTGATCACTGTTTGCCCTATTGTATGTGATGCTCTGCATTTTAATATAGATTGTTAGTCATGATGATAAAATAATTGTTCTTTTGCCAAATCATGCCTATTCAGCACGTTTTTTTGTAGCATCATAACTATTTTAACCCCTTCACACCACAGCCATTTTTTGGATTGTAACTTTTGTTTTTTCCTCCCCACATTCTAAAAGCTATAACTTTTTTATTTTTCAATCAATATAGTCATATGAGGGCTTGTATTTTTGCAGGATGACTTGTAGATTTTCACAGCACAATTTATTGTACCATATAATGTATTGGGAAACTGGAAAAAAATATTTGTGGGGTGGAATAGGAAAAAAAAACAATCTTTTGGGGGTTTTGCTTTTACATCGTTCACCGTGTGGTAAAAATGGCATGTTAACTTTATTCTGCGGGTCAATACGATTATGGCGATACCAAATTTATATAGGTTTTTTTTATGTTTTACTACTTTTACAAGGAAAAAATTGATTGCTAAAAATAACATTTGCGGTTTGTCGCCATATTCTGAGAGTCATAACTTTTTCTTTTCCATCGATTGAGTGGTATGAGGGCTTATTTTTTGCAGGACGAGCTGTAGTTTTTATTGGTACCATTTTGGGGTACATGACTTTTTGATCACTTTTTATTCATTTTTGTGGGAGGTGAAGTTTCCAAAAACAGTGATTCTGGCTTTTCTCATTTTTTACGGTGTTTACCATGCGGGATAAATAGTGGTATATTGTAAGAGTTTGGATTTTGCGGACGCGGCAAAACCAGTTATGTTCATTTTTTTATTTTTTTTTACATTGTGCTTGGATGAAAATGGAAAAAGTTTTTTTTGTAACTTTTAACTTTTTTACTTGTCTAGGGAACATGAACCAGCGATTGTTGAATCGCTTGTATGATATACTGCATGTCACAGTCTGCGGGTATGTGGACCCACTAGGCCGCACCACCGTAGCGAGGAGGCAGCTGGCCAAGTAATAGAGCACCCAAACAATATGAAGTCCCGCGCTAGGGTACCTGAATAGTCCAGACAGTGGAGGAGGCTTTAGCATGGATGGAGGTGGGTGCAGCAGGTTATGCCAGATGTGGCGGATGACAGCAGGTGCAGCATGTTGCGCCAGACGTGGCTGATAACACTGGACGTGGCAGATGACAGCAAGTGCAATAGGACACGACTCCAACACTAACAGGCTCAGGAACAACGACACAGCACGGGATACAGGATACTGGTAGCAGAGCACGGGTAACAACAGGAACAGGATAACAGTAAGGGACCATTTGCAAGACTGACCTGGGAATATTAACAACACTCAGGCAATGAGTGAAGGGGCAGGGCCCTTCTTATAGTCCAGAGTGATCTGGGAGCAATCAGTCAAATCTAAAACATGTGTGTGCTCTGGCCCATTAAGGCCGAGAATGAGCTTGAGCACACACCCTAGTGGTCACTGCAGGACAGGACAGCCGCATGTGCTGGCATCTCTGGGGAGGAAGACATCTGCAGGATGATAGGAGTCTGCGGTCTGCGACCGCGGACGTTACAGTATCCCCCCTCTTACGTCCCCTCTTCTTGGGACCAGAACAAGAGAGGAACTTCTTAATGAGGAAAGGAGCATGGACAATCTCCTCTGACTCCCAGGACCCCTCTTCTGGGCCACACCCCTTCCAATCCACCAAGTAAAAGGCTTTTCCTCTTGAAGTCCAAGATCTCCTTGATCTCGAATACATCGGAAGAAATGGTGGTGGCAACTGCAGGGATAAGAGTCTTAGAATAGCATTTCAGGACCACAGGCTTCAGAAGAGACACATCAAAGGAGTTGGGGAGTGAGGGTAGCGGGCAGCTGAAGCTTATAAGAGACCGGGTTTATCCGCTGGAGGATCTCAAAGGGTCCGAGGAACCTGGGACCGAATTTGCACGATGGCACCCTCAGCCGGATATTTCTTGAGGACAGCCAGACCTTGTACCTGGGAGAAACTGGGGAGGCTCTCTTCTCCTCGTGTCTGCCTTTCGCTTCATGCGGTCGACCGCTAGCAGAATAGAGGATCGGGTTTGCTGCCATATCTGTAGGAAGTCCCTGAATGCAGAGTCAGTTGCGGGCACCTGCGACATAACTGACACCAGGAGAGAAATTTGTGGGTGTTGGCCGTAAACAATGAATAATGGTGTGATTCTTGTGGACCCGCTAGTATGGTTGTTATAAAAGAACTCGGCCCAAGGAAGAAGCTGCACCCAGTCATCATGCTGCCTGGAGATAAAGTGTCGTAGCTAGCTCTCCAATGATCTGATTGATCCTTTTGACTTGACCATTGGACTGGGCTGGTGGTAGGCTGAGGAAAAGTCCAACTTTATATCGAGGAGTGTACAGAGGGCTCTCCAGAACTTTGAGGTGAACTGAACCCCCCGATCAGACACGATATACAGAGGTAAGTCGTGCAGGCAGAAGATGTGTTGGATGAAGAGGTTGGCCAGTCGAGAAGCAGAAGGTAGGCCGGTCAGCGGAACGAAATGAGCCATCTTCGAGAATCGGTCCATCACCACACAGACCATACTGTAACCAGCAGAGGGAGGCAGGTCAGTGACAAAGTCTATTACTATATGCTGCCAGGGAGCATTGGGCACAGGCAGCGGCTGGAGAAGGCCAGCAGGTTTGGAGTGAGCAACCTTGTTAGCCGTGCACACCGTGCAGGAAGAGACAAAGTCCACAACATCTTTGGGTAGCGTGGACCACCAGAAATTACGAGTAATCAGGTCTCGGGTTTTACGAACACCAGCGCGCCCAGCCAGTTTAGAGCTGTGTCCCCAGCGGAGAATTTCTCACCTGTCTGCCAACTGAACAAAAGTCCTCCCCGGAGGGATGTCTCTAACCTGCAAAGGATTGGCAGTGACAATGCAGGATGGGTCTGTCATGGACACAGGGTTTGTAAACCCACTAGGCCGCTCCGCCGTAGCGGGGAGGCAGCTGACCAGGTCACAGTCTATGTGAAAGTAAGATGGCAGAAAGTAATGCTTAGGTACCTGAAATAGTCCGGGCGGTGACTGTGGCTTCAGCACGGATGGAGGCAGGTGCGGAAAGTGGCGCCAGACGTGGCGGGCAGTATCCGATGAGCAGATAGCACTTGACGTGGCAGAAGACACTTGACGTGGCAGATGGCACTTGACATGGCAGATGGCACTTGACGTGGCAGATGACACTTGAACACGGGTAGGCACAGGAACAATGCGGAATACAGGAACGGTAACAGGGCACGGGTAACAGCGGGAACGGGAGACACTAAGGGACCATTTGCGAGACAGACTGGGAAAGACTAACAACGCTCAGGCAAGGATCAGAAGGGCTGGGGCATTCTTATAGAGCAGGAAGTCATGTGGGTTAATGATCATTATTTTCATGTGTGCGCGCTGGCCCTTTAAGAGCGGGCGCGAGCGTGCGAGCGCACCCTACGGGACCCAGCCGGACGGAGCGGAAGTGAGCGCTAGCCTCTCCTAGGAGGGAGACGGAGGCCAGCGCTTACAGATCCATGGCTGCGGGCGTCGGGAGGTGAGGCGCTACAGGGTCTATGATAATTTGAAGGGACTCCACCATGTCATCCATCTCAAATGACCTGGACAGGGAATCGGCTCTGACATTCTTGTCAGCGGGATGGTAGTGGAGCACAAGTTGGAAACGGGTGAAGAACAGCGACCACCTGGCTTGACGGTGGTTTAGTCGTTGAGCCGACTGGAGATAGGTGAGGTTCTTGTGGTCGGTGTAGATCAGGATGGGGTGAGCTGCACCTTCTAGCAGATGTCTCCACTCATCCAGAGCCAATTTGATGGCCAGTAGCTCCTGATCCCCAATAGAGTAGTTGCGCTGTGCAGAAGAAAAAAGTCTTGCGTAATAGCCAGATACTACTGCCTTTCCTTTGTAATTCCTCTGGAACAGAAGTGCACCTGCACCCACAGAAGTGTCCACCTCCAATGAGAACTGCCAAGACCCGTCAGGATGATGGAGGATCGAGGCTGAAGTAAAGTCTTTTTTGAGGCTATTAAATGCAGATTCTGCCTCTGGAGTCCACACCTTGGCATTCACACCATTCTTGGTAAGGTTAGAGATGGGGGCCATCAGTGATGAGAAGTTTGGGATAAACTGCCTGTAGAAGTTGGCGAATCTCAAAAAACGCTGTATGGACCTCCGGCCTTGAGGACGTGGCCATTCCAGAACGGACTTTACTTTCTCAGGATCCATCTTGAGAGCTTGATCTGAGATGATATAGGCTAGGAAGGGCAGAGAATTATTTTCAAAGACGCACCTCTCCAGCTTGGCATATAGACGATTCTCCCTTAATCGCAGTAGAACTTGACGGACATGCCTCCGATGAGTCGTCGGATCTGGAGAGAAAATCAAAATATCATCGAGATAGACTACAACACAGACATAGAGGAAATCTCGGAAGATATCATTGATGAATTCCTTGAAGAACGCGGGAGCGTTACGCAGTCCGAAGGGCGTCACCAGGTATTTGTAGGGCCCATCTCAGGTATTGAACGCCGGCTTCCACTCGTCACCTTGACGGATTTGGATCAAATTATAAGCCCCACGCAAGTCTAATTTTGAAAAAATCCTGGCTCCTCGTATACAGTTAAACAGTTTGGATATAAGTGGCAACAGGTATTTGTTCTTGACCGTGATCTGGTTGAGACCACGGTAGTTAATGCAGGTTCAAAAAGATCTGTCATTCTTTTTAACGAAGAAGAACCTGGCCCCAGCCGGGGAGGAAGACTTTCGTATGAAACCCCTCTCCAAATTCACCTTGATATAGGCAGACATGGATTAAGTCTCTGGCAGGGAGAGAGGGTATACCCGTCCACAGGGAAGAGAGGCATTTGGAACCAGTTCAATGGGGCAGTCATAAGTCCGATGTGGGGGCAGTGTCTCAGCCTCCCTCTTGCTGAAGACATCCGCAAACTGAGTGAAATGAGGGGGTAATCCTGTCAATGACTGAGGCAGCGGAGGCTGGACAGAATGGATCTGCAACAGACAGCGATCGAGACATTTGGAGCCACCTCTCTGGAATTCCAGCCCAGGACTGGGGCATGTAGTCGAAGCCAAGGCAGAGCCAGCAGAACAGGATTGATGGCTTTTGGCAAAACAAGAAACTAAATCAGTTCTGAATGAAGGACTCCAACTTGGAGCCTCAGCGGTTTGGTCTCAGATACAATCGAATCGGGCAGAGGCAGTCCATTAATCGAGACAACAGCCAACATTGTCTCCAGAGGAACTGTGGGCAACTGGAGATGATCCATGCTTATGGATGAAGTTTCCCACGGACCTGGAGTCCAGATAGGCAGAAACCCGTTGCGTCTTCTCGTCGGACACTATGGTCACAGGAAGGGTCAGCTTGGAACTGAACCTTTTATTTGGTGCCTCTGGGGACACAAACGCACAACATGTGTGTGCTCTAAATTAGTCTCCTTTCCCCTCTGGCAGCCGACACGCTCGTTCTATGGCTCACATACTCCTTCATCTGACGTGCGCCATATATATACGACGGATGAAGGGAAGGGGTCAAATACGTTGATCAAAATGACAGAACCCTTGCACAATGGATACAAATGGAAACCATTGGCACAGGATCCATCAACATTGAAATCAATGGTGATGGAAACGGAAACCTATGGGTTCCGTTCGTGTCTGTCAGTGCTCCATTCCAATGGAAAGCTCAGATTGAACGTCGGAACGGAGCCCTAGTGCAGATGTGAACGAAGCATTAGTGAGTCAGTTATATCATTGGGTTGGAAAAGAAACAAGGATTCATATGGTATAGTACACAAGGGTATTGCTGGTTGTTCCATAGGGAAAGCAATATATTTTATTTTTTTCTTATGAGATATATATATATATATATTTATGCGTCCCAGCGGTCGGAACTCTGCCAATCTAGCATTTTTTCACCTATAGATAAGAGAAAAATTCTGGAACCTGGAATACCCCTTTAATGTTACTGTAATTATATTAGTATTAATATTCGCAATACAAAATAGGTTATTTTGTTCTATGCATATTTAGCATTATTTGTTGAAAGCCTGTTTACCTTGTATGAACTCAGTAAGATATTAGAAGAATCGTGCTAGTTTGAATACTAAGAAGAAAAGAGGCCCATTTTTAGAAAAAAAAAAAACATGTATTATGTTATCCTCATTCAAATCCATGGTGAGTGGAACAAGTATGACCTCTGCTGGATATGGAGATATGAATTCAATTGTCATTAGATTTTTACACTTTTTACCCAGCATTTTAGAATAGCCCTGGCAGAAAAATGGTTAATAAGAGTCAAGTTACTGCTTATATTAGATCTACAGTAGATTTAAATGGATTAACGCCATTATCCTATAAATCATTTACATACCAAAAGTCCAGAAATGCTGTTAATATCTGTTGGAAAGTAATTTGCAGCGTGTCTAGCATATAAAAATACCTATCTCATCTCTTTTTTTTTGCTTTAAAGTGTCCCCCTTTGTGCTCCAGCTAATCTGTGCTGCTGAGGGACGGGCTCTAAGCTAAATCAGTCTCCTTACCCCTCTGGCAGCTGACAATATAGTTCTTTCTTACTTTCCCTGCAGATAGATAACATGGAATCCAGAGTAGTGAAGATATATACTGCATGACATGCACAATATCCAGTCCCTTAGAAACCAATGAAAATATAATGAAATAAAACAAAGACTGAGTGGGCATATCTGCTGTCAGGATGCACAGCCTACAAGCTGAAAAGAAGGAGTCTACTCAGCAATCATGCCATTCTACTGCAGAGGCTCTGCTCCTTCCATGACAAGCAGGGCAGAAAACTATTTCTTATGGCCGCTCTGCCGTGAACGGAGGCTCACTATGCAGAGACCTGGCTATGAAAGTGACTGAGCATGCGTGTCCACCAGCACTCAGCTCATTAGGTGAACATATATACTATACTTTTTAATTGAATGTCATAACTCTTTGTTTTTTAACAGCATATAAATAGCAAATATTGTTATTTTGTATGACCTGTACAATAAGTATGATATTTAGGGATAACTCCTTTACGTTATGGCCAAAATAAATAACTGTGTCTTTCCTTTCCTTCTCTCTCTCTCTCTCTCTCTCTCTCTCTCTCTCTTCCTATTGTCAATGTGATATGAATTATAGATGTTGACATATAAAACAGTAAAGTTAATTCACAGGTGCGTGAAATATTTTCGAAAGCTATTTCAATTATTTAAAAATTTGAAACTATCGAAAAAAGTCTTGGACAGTAAAAACCAATGTTCATCAATGTGAACACTTATGACACACGTGTGTGTGTGTGTGTGTGTGTGTGTGTGTGTGTGTGTGTGTGTGTGTGTGTGTGTGTGTGTGTGTATGTATGTATGTATATATATATATACTGTATATATATATATATATATATATATATATATATATATTTATTTATTTACAACACACAATTCGAAGTCACATCACAGAGTAAAAAAGATGTACCTTCAACATATTGTAATACAAGTGGTGTTTACTTTGCAGTAAAGTGGAATTGACCATTCACTCTTCACAAAGGATCAATTTAAATGTATAATGCAAAAATTGGGTTCTTCTTTAGGATGCGTCAAAAAGTAAGCATTATAGAGGTTCTCAGATCCGCCTTAGCTAATAATGTGCATGGCCACAAACAAATGATTGTTGCTCCTCAACTGAATCCACCAGAATGGGAGAAATTTGTCTTTGTTCACATCATGGGACTCTGTTCATAGGTTCCGTTGGACCTTTCCATCAGGGGAACCCATGAATGGAATCCAAACTGAAACAAATGGAAGCCATAGGTTTCCTTTTGCATCACCATTGATTTCAATGGTGACAGATCCGGTGCAAATGGTTTCCGTTTATCACCGTTGTTTAAGGGTTCTGTCATTTTGACGGAATCAATACCATAGTCGACTGCGCTATTCATTCAGTCAAAACGAAAGAAGTCTTAAACAACGGTGACAAATGGAAACCACTGGATCAATTACCATTGAAATCAATGGTGACACAAACTGAAACCTATGGTTTCCGTTTGTTTCAGTTTGGATTCCGTTCATGGGTTCCCTAACAGAAAGGTCAGACGGAACCCGTGAACAAAGTTACAACATAGATGTGAAAAAAGCCTTAGAGATAGTAAAGGAAAAGATGAGTAAACAAGGAAAGTTTCATAGAATTAAAGGTCAGTGAGAGGATGAGAAAGAGAAGAAAGATAAAAGATAAAGAGGCTGTTACCCCACCAAAGAACTTAATAATTATTTATAATTGTAAAGCTTAGAATACTCGGGAGAAGAGTGTTGTAGTTCTCCTATGTCTCAGCAGTGTTGAGACATGTATACATGTAAAATAAGCTTTGATTATGTGCGATAGGAAAGAGATTTTTGTATTTTTTATTTTTTTCCCCTAAGAGAGATTCACAAAATAGAGACAGCAGCACATATAAATAAAGCCCAGTACCAAGCTCCAATTAGGGAATTGTCAATAGCGGAAAAACTGCAGCCCTAATACATTCCAGAGAGGATGGGACTATTTACCCATCATAGTGACGTTTGAGCTCTTGAAGTGCCTTTTTTAAGTCAAAGGCTATTTGAAAACCAAAACATCACTCTAAGGGTATGTGCACACACACTAATTACGTCCGTAATTGACGGACGTATTTCGGCCGCAAGTCCCGGACCGAACACACTGCAGGGAGCCGGGCTCCTAGCATCATACTTATGTACGATGCTAGGAGTCCCTGCCTCGCTGCAGGACAACTGTCCCGTACTGTAATCATGTTTTCAGTACGAGACAGTTGTCTTGCAGCGAGGCAGGGACTCCTAGCATCGTACATAAGTATGATGCTAGGAGCCCGGCTCCCTGCACTGTGTTCGGTCCGGGACTTACGGCCGAAATACGTCCGTCAATTACGGACGTAATTAGTGTGTGTGCACATACCCTAAAAGGAGATTATAAATCATTGTCTAAGGAGTCCACCGGTCTGTAATATTTATAGGACTGTCAAGGTGACTCAGAAGGATTACAGGAAACTTGGAAATCAGTAACAAATAACTATTTCCCTAAACTTAGACTAGAAAGAAGAAAGCCACAGGTATCTTAATGTTGGTATCTTATTATTAGCATTAACAGCATTTTGGTATCTCCGATAGATATGTCATTCATCTCTTTACTAAACATTGCAGAGTGGTCAGGATTTAAGGGGGTTTTACACTGGGCAATTATAGTTCAGACGAGCGTTCTTAGAACGCTCGTTGCCGATAATTTCCCTGGGAATACAGGGCAGCAATCAGCAGATAAACGAACAAACGCTTGTTCATCTGTCGATTGTATTGTTTTAAAAAAACTGAAGTATTATCGTTCTCGACAGCACATCTCCCTGTGTAAACAGGCAGACACGCTGCTGACATGATAATAATGTATGGGGACGAGCGATCGGAGTAATGATCGCTCGTCCCCATTCATAGCTCCGGGTGACAGGAGCAAACAAGAAGCCGATAAATGATCTCTCATTCATCTGCGCTCGCTGCACTGGCCGAGTGTCGGCCGGTGTAAAAGGCCCTTAAGTTTTCCTACTGTAATGAGGTCCTTCTCCTAAACCAACCCCTTTAGATATCAGCATGAGAGGAGGAAGCTACATGGAGCAACCATTGATAGGCTACTTGCATGTGATCTGAATGCTGACAATAGAGGAAACTGATAAGTGTGTTGTGCTTTATTATGATAGTACTACACAATGGTCAATATGATGAGTCTGGCACTATGGTGTCTACTAGCATAAGTCCTCTTGCACACGACCGAGTGCCATTTGGGCCATTTTTCAAGGCATCCGAGTCTCATCCAATAGTTGTCACGGACGCATTCACTTCAGTGGGTAAATCAGGTCCGTGAAAATGGACCTGACTCGACGATCCGGGGAAAGATAGAACATGTCCTATCTTTCCACATATAACGGACCGGACTTGGGCAGCACAAGAGCCCTAAGGGGTATTACATAAGGCTGGCAATCCAGGCAATTCTATTTCTGAATATTATCTGTATTCTCTTGATGGTGTGACTAGGGGTGGTTTAGATGTTGTGACTATAGTATTAAAGCCTGAGGCTTATATTTGACAATACTTGTCCCAGAATACTGTGTGTACCAGTCCCTCTTTACAATTTTCAATTTATAAAGTGAAGGGTTCTGACTCAGATTGCAGAAAACGTAAATTCCCACCTGTCTCAAGGAAGTGATTTTTTTTTTCATAGCTGATTTCTATTTCATGTCATGATCATTTTTGAATAGTTTTAACACAATCCACTTATTTCACAGAGACGAGAATAGGAGATACTTGAAAAACAATCAAATACCAGAACCTACATATTTTTTTTTAGTCGGCGACGTTGTTTCTGACATATTTCTAACTGTGTTAACCTACTTTCTGATACCGATTCTAATCTTTACTGATATTACTCCAGCTATTGCTGACCCATATGTTTAACCACATTGCTTTTTAGTTTGCTGCCTTAACCCCTCTATATTGTTTGGCATTTCAAGATTACATAAATACAATGTCAGGGACTCTGGCTAACAGAATCTTACACTAGTATCATGTTTTGTCTGTCCCTTAAGAGTAGTGATCTCTTACCTGTGGCTCTTCCACTGTTGTAAAACTACAACTCCCAGCATGCATTTAACTGCCAGGGCTTGCTGGGAGTTGTAGTTTGGCTGAATAAAAATTGCCATAGACAACCATGCTTCATTGAATTTCGATAGGGACGTTGGGATTACAACTGTGTTATACATAGACACCAAGCACCTTCTTTTGAAATCCAGGACTATTGTCTAGTTACAACGTGTGTGAATGTAGATCTTTTGGTACCGTTTTACTTTTCCCGTTCTACATTTTTCCAATCACTGTTAAGTGATTGTAGCTGTAAAGAACCTAGCAGTCTATCCAAACAAGGTTTCAAGTGATTGTCCACTAGGGGGAGCTTACTGAATACTGGTAATTCATCAAAATCAATAAGACAACAGTATGCAGTAAGCACTTAAGCTTCATTCATTGTGGTGGCTGCCAGTAACCAGAATTTTAGCATTTAACCCTATATCAAAACAGGTTATTTGGAGCTATGTACCAGAAAATAGAGCACAAACTGCTATAAATGAATTGGCTCAGAATGTTGGACCTAAAAACCGACATGGTGTTGAAAGATGGACAACCACATGAAGCAAACTTCTAAAGTGGCTTTAAACTGTCAGATATATTATAATGGTGGCAACAAGATACCTGTACGTATTGAGAAGACCTATTCAAAACCAATGAGAACACATAGATCTCATTAGGGGTACATGTAATGTGGTAATGTGATAGAAATGCAAAGATAGCCCTGGCCTCATTAGATGCGGCAAAGGCGTTCGATTCTGTGGAATGGCCTTACCTTTTTACAGTCCTTCATAGATTTGGCTTTGGAGAACAATTCATTATATGGATTACTGTTCTGTACAAGGATCCTCGAGCTTCGGTGGTGGTTATTGGGCTCATCCCCTTCCTTTTGTCTCCATAGGGGCACGAGGCAGGGGTGCCCGTTGTCACCTCTTTTATTCACCCCAGCTATGAAACCCCTGGCTGTTCGCATCCGGCAAGATGCGGCCTTCCAGGGCATTCGTATAGGGCCGTGCGAGAATCGTATCGGTCTATATGCTGATGACATGATACTGTTTCTGACCAATCCGAATGCCTCCCTTCCTAGAGCTATGATACTTATGGACACATTTGGCAGATTTTCAGGATAACATATGAATTGGAGAAAATCGTATCTTATGCCCCTACATACTGATAATTGCGGCTGGGATTTGAATCTTCAAGGTTTACAGGTGGTTCACTGTTTTAATACCTGGGTATGTTGATCTCGCGAGATAGCTCACTTTCTTATGATTTAAATGTTTACCCCTTATTACCTTATTTGAAAGATAAGTTTGCTATCTGGAAACTGCTCCCCATCTCTGTGGCGGGACGGATAAACTTACTTAAAATGGTAGTGCTTCCCAAATAGTTACACATATTAGAACATGCTGACATATTAGTCTCTAATCGTTTCTTTAAATTAATAGACTCTCTGTTCTCTCCTTTTGTGTGGGGCTCGGGGAGACCTAAGCTCAAGCTAAGTACACTTCAAAGACCTAAGGATCAAGCTGGCGCAGCTCTACCGGACATGTTCCTATATTATTTGGCAGGTCAGCTGCGGTTTATTAGACTATGGATTTTCGATCCTCCCTTGTATAAGGCAGAACACCATATAGCCCACTTCCTTCATATCCCCAATTTGTGGCCCATTCTCGAACCTCATGGTTTTAGTCCCAGGCATTCCTTACCCTTAATTAAGTTAACTAAACAGTTATGGTCTCATGCTAAAAAAATTATTGCATTACTTGGACATTGTTGCTGAGATACCTCTATGGTCTCATCACGGTATGTCTCACTTTCTGGGTTTGAATGATCCGGTGTTTTGGATAGCCCGGGAACTGACTAGCATACAGCATTTGGTAAATTAAGAGGATTTTACTTTAACTGCACACAGTATATTGTTCACAGATGCTATATCACACCCAATAGGTTAGTAAATATGGGCAGAGCCTCTAACTCACACTGCCTTAGATGCTTTCAAGATCGAGCAGACTTTGATCATATGATGTGGCTGTGCCCAGTTATTGCAAACTTCTGAGGAGGCCTAAGTGACCTTTTATCCTTGATACTGGACCGCCCGATTCCCTGTGAACCAGGTCTCTTGTTTATTGGGTCTGATTCCAATGGACGCACGGTCCCACTATGAGGGTATATTCCTGCGTGAGGCCCTGTTTCTAGCCAGGAAAGCGATTTGTTGGGTGGGTAAGCCCTCTCCTGTGCTCTCTCAATGAAAGAAATTGGCTAATTCTGTGCTCCTATATGAAAACTTGGTGTACACACACCGTGGATGCCAACATAAGTTTAAGAGTATTTTGGGGAGTTACATACATAGTTACATAGTTACATAGTTTGTACGGTTGAAAAAAGACACATGTCCATCAAGTTCAACCAAGGGATGGGAAAGGGGAAGTGGGATGGGAAAGGGGAAGTAAAAAATTTCTACACATAGCAGTTAATATTTTTTTGTTTTAGGAAATTATCTAAGCCTTTTTTAAAGCCATCTACTGTCCCTGCTGCGACCAGCTCCTGCGGTGACTATTCCATAGATTCACAGTTCTCACAGTAAAGAAGGCTTGTCGCCTCTGCAGGTTGAACCTTTTTTTCTCCAGACAGAGGGAGTGCCCCCTTGTTTTTTGAGGGGGTTTTACATGGAACAGGATTTCACCATATTTTTTGTATGCGCCATTCATATATTTATATAAGTTAATCATGTACCCCCTTAGTCGTCTTTTCTCAAGGCTAAATAGGTTTAGTTCTTTTAATCTTTCCTCATAACTTAGATTCTCCATGCCCCTTATTAGCTTCGTTGCTCTTCTTTGTATTTTTTCCAACTCCAGGGCATCCTTTCTATGAACTGGAGCCCAGAACTGGACTGCATATTCTAGATGAGGCCTCACTAATGCTTTGTAAAGTGGTAATATTACATCCCTGTCCCGCGAGTCCATGCCTCTTTTGATACACGACAATATTTTGCTGGCCTTTGAAGCAGCTGATTGACACTGCATGCTGAAATTTAGTTTATGATTTACAAGTACACCCAGATCCTTCTCAACAATTGACTCCCCCGGAGTAGCTCCCCCTAGGACATATGATGCTTGCAGGTTTTTCGTACCCAGATGCATAACTTTACATTTATCTACATTAAACTTCATTTGCCAAGTGGACGCCCAAACACTTAGTTTGTTTAAATCTGCCTGCAATTCACAAACATCTTCCATAGTCTGAACTATATTGCATAGCTTGGTGTCATCTGCAAAAATAGAAATAGTGCTATTAATCCCATCCTCTATATCATTAATAAATAAGTTGAATAATAGTGGTCTCAGCACTGAACCCTGGGGTACACCACTTAGTTGGTGTTCGTCCGCTCATACCTTCTCCAGCGTGGGTGACCTTTGAGCTTCCTTACTGCAAGACAAACTGGTTGACTGGTTGACTGATGAATTATATGGGATTCTGCAATGTACAATTCTGTCTGTTTCATATCTGACCTTTTTATAATCTCATGTAACGCTTACACACCTGCGTGTGGTGATATTGTATGTATAATTTTTTACACATGCCTCATCACATCCTCTTTGTATTTCATTTGGATAATTTGTGAAGTAGCAATGATTGGATGCTTTTGCGCAGGACTGTTATTGTTATAGGATTATGTTCTTTCCTTTTGGTTTTTATTTTTGTATTTATTGCCGTGTTTATTATGATTATTTTGTCATATGTATATTGTATACAATAAACCGAGTTTAAAAAAAATAAATGCAAAGATAAGTAACACAATAAATAATTATTCGGCATGTTTTACAAATAAGCAGAAGAGCGTATTTTCCCCTCAAACAGGGTACAATTCAGATCATTTGATGGGTTGAACTATAGCCACGCTAGAAATGGAATGGAAGTGCATGGTATTTTTGTACGCTGGCAGAAATTGTATTTTGTTTTATTCTTTTTCCCAGATAGTCCATCCATACTTCTATGCTAATTTAAAAGTTTGTCATACGTAGTTGTACCAGTTTCTACAGTGACCCTCCTTACACCCAGTGGCACAGAAGTAGGCATGGTAGAATTGCATTTGTAGCTTGAACCCTGTGTTTGGGGGCTCACAATCACAAGCAGTCCCACATCCTAACAAAACAAGAGTTGTAAGTGGACCTGTGGATGTTCAATGACATATAATGCTAACTGCATAATGACGCATAATATATGGAGCTTATATCTCATTATACGCATAAACGTCATTTCCATTGCATGTTATCTGTAGTTAGTTCGAAGGTCCAGGTAAAGCTTTTGTACGGTAAGCCAATATAGTCATATATTATACACTCTCCTATCAAAACATATGTAACATTTGCATTTATATTAAAGTTTGATGACACTCTATCTCCTGATAGGCGCGTACAGATGCAGCCATCTTTATCTTTACTTTTAACACATTAAATACACAGTGTCAAGAAACTTTAATTTGACTTTTTCAATGGCTTTTCAATGGCTTGTGTTGTGTGATATCACAGTGCAGCAAGTTATCAGAGTCAAGATAAACTTGGCTACATCTGTACATAGAGGACAGGGGTCCAAAGCAACCATTAAAATGCCACCCCTATCTGGTATTGGCTTACTTAATTCTCTCACACTTCTCATATCTATGCACTGATTCTCACCATGCACTAAAATAAGTCATTCAGACAAATAAGGCTGAGCCCCCTATTTCCAGGGGCCATATAGCAGAGGCATGGGCTGCCTCTATGGTACCTACGTACTTGGCTTTTGAATATTGATACACCATGTTTTACAATTATGCGTATTTTTAAAAAATACTCCTAAAATTGGCCAAGGAAAAATAATTGTTTCCTAATAATCTGTTCATAAGAAGAACAGAATTCATCAGAGTTTTCCAGATTGACATTAAGATTATGGCGAGAAGAAGTCATAGGAACGCATGTTTTGTCATGTGATAGTTCTCCGGAGGCTTTATGAAATATTGAGCTCATTTAAAAGTGAAAGACCAATTATAACAGAAAATATTTACAGCACTTTTGCATCAATTGCTAGACAAAGCTTATACAAACATGGCTATAAAAAGCTGATTGCATTCACTTGAATTTATGAACACAGTAAATAATACTATGTTTATCAGCTAGTTTCATAAGCCAAATATATGCATGGAAAACTGAGGTAATCAGATCTAGGACACAGATGCTGCAAAATAATTCATTGCCAGAGAAGAGGAAGCGTAAGGCTGGGTTCACACGACCTATTTTCAGACATAAACGAGGCATTTTATGCCTTGTTTTACGTCTGAAAATAGGGCTACAATACGTCGACAAACATCTGCCCATTCATTTGAATGGGTTTGCCGACGTACTGTGCAGACAACCTGTCATTGAACTCAATGAAGAGCAGCTCAAAATTTACGGCTGTCAGAGAAGCCTCACAAAATGCGAGGAGGAGCAATTACGTCTGAAACGAGGCAGCTGTTTTCTCCTGAAAACAGTCTGTCTTTTCAGATGTAAAAGCCTGCTACCGTGTGCACATACCCCAAGTCTTAAATGGGCACCATGGATGCTAATGTTATTAGTATTTATTTCCCATTACTTATATACTGGCATACACTTCATCGGCCCCTTCCCCCCATCAGGGCTCATGGCCCAATTTCTGTATCTAAGCGTGTATTCACACGGTGCGGTTTTACTGTGTTTTCTGCCACATGGGTGAAAACCGTACCAATATATGCATGCATACTTACAGCAATTTGACGCAATTTTGCAAATCGCTATAAAAACGCATGTTTTTCCGGTGCAGGTTTCGGCCACGGGACAAAATCACACTGTGTCAATACACTCCAACATGAACATGTAAGAAAATTAAGCTATGAGTATAATTTTAGGGTGTGGGAGAAAGCCAGAGTATTGTGAAGAAACCCACTTAAACACAAGAAGACCATATAAACTCCATGTACATGTTTCCTTGTCTGCATATAAACCTATTGCCCCAACGCTGCAAGACAGTAATGGTAACCACTGAACTACTATTACTTGAGGAACTACCATGAAGTCACTCAGAGCTTAATGACTTAATGTCACTCATGATAACCCTACACAATAAAAGCTAATATAAAACTTTCTGCCATATGTCCATGGCATGTCTCCACTCCTTGTTGTTGGCAATAAATATGACTGGATAAATATGACTCTCCATGTGACAATATTCCAATAAAATGTCACCAAATAGGGATTCCTCCTACAACATATCTGCCTCTTATATGGATATAAGGAATTGTCTCATGAAGGCAGCCCCTTCTCATATGCCCTAATAAGGCATATGCATGTCATAGAAAGGGTTCCCCAGCTCGGGAACCCCTTTATTAGCCAGAGCAGAGAGACACTAAAAAAAGCAGCTCTCGCTCTGGAGGACCCGGCCCATATGTGTATTGCATGGTTGGTCATTTGTTAATGGCCAGAACGCAATACTATATATACATTTCCTTCTTATTATTTTTTTGGGTATTCCCTACATCTCAATGTGAATGGTCGACTTTACAATAACTAACGAGCAATTTCCTAATTATTGAAAGATCCCCTGTAAAGCATTGTAATATATTAGATGCCAATTGTGAGAACTACTTCTCAGACTTCAAGGGGTAGCATTTTGGCATATTCGCAATCCATTTTTGCACTTTCCCATTTCTAATTTAGAGAAAAGGTGGGGTGGCATTTCACTTTTCCAGGCAGCGAAAAGGGTAGAAGCACCCATGCCTATGTGCTTACATAGTCATAATATATCTTTAATTAAATAATATACTCCATCTATAGATAAAAATAAGTATAATATCTCTTGTGCCAGTACATAGTTCAATTGGGGCAGAACTGCAACACCAGACACAGCCCAAGAGTGGCGCTGTTTCTGGGGGGAAAAAAAGCAGTCACTTTAATATGTTCCAATAAGCAACTGCTCTTCATTCCAATCTCAGCCAAATGGTTACGTTGAGCTTATTACGTAATGCTTTATATAAAACAAATTTCTTATATACAACTTAGTTCTGGTAGATAAAGACTCTTACTAGAAAATGTGCAAATTTATTTGGAATTAAAAAATGACCATAAAAATGTGTTTCTACAAGGCAGGCATATTCATAAGTGTATGGAAAGTACATAGAAAATAAAGTACTTAAGGATTAAAAAGAAGAAAAAATATTAAAACTGGGAGGCAATGTGTGTAAACAAGATGCAGTAATTTCATTTAGAACACTGCTGTTCTGCATCCTATTCCTCTGCTTCTTGGGAAGAAAATGTAATGAAACCGTCTAGTTTATTTGAAGAAATATTTATCTCCCTGAACAATTCCTGCAATATTTTTTCACGGATCCTTGGTTTATAAGAAGAGAGCTGATCATCGTGTGTGAAGCATTAAGTCACAAAATAATGAGCAGTCATAGGAAATGCGTAATTACTCAGGTCAGACCAGAGAAGACGCAAATCAATCAAATTCAGGTTTTGTCCAATGTCTTTTGCGTTGATCCAGAGGAAGATTAACACAAACACTGCTGATGACATAACCAATTTTCCCTCAACGGGGAATAAAATTCTTCTCGGACTCAAAACTGTCAATTGTATTTCTCCTTGGTTGTGTACATATTTAACTGGCATAGTCGTGTATAGTTTTGTTGGAGTTTGTTGCTTGTTTAGCATTACATTATTATATGACTATAAACCATGTATTTATCAGTCTACAGGTGGGAAAAAAAGACACTGGATACAAAAGATATGTATATACCCCCTAAGGGACTCTTTCACAATAAATACTTATATTTCTAACAAATTATATGTTACACTTTATTTATTTGTATTGCTTCGATATTGTCAACATATTCCACAGCGCTGTACAGAGATTGTCGGCATTCACATTAGTCCCTGTCTCCAATGGAGTTTCGCAATCTAATTTCTCTATCTCAGATACACTCAATGGGTAGATTCATAGGAAGGCAATTAATCTATCATTATCTTTTTGGATTGTGGGGAAACCGGAGTATGAGTGGAAACCTACACAAACATGGGGAAAATATACAGACTTCATGCAGATGTTGTATCGTTATTAGAATCAAATGCAGGACCCCAAGACAACTGTGCTAACCACTGAGCCACCATCCTGGTTTGGTTATCATTCACAATGAAAAATTACATTAAAAAGTTCAGATACTGCACACTTGATACTTAGGCTACATTTACACAAGCGTGACAGATTTATGCGTGTAAAAAACCCACGTAAATCTGTCTGTGTGCGTTGCGTTTTTGCATCAGTGTGCTTTGTGAGTGGCATGTGTTTTTCACACACTGGCAAGCACTTCTTTTTTCAATGTAATTGATGCGTGAAACACGGACAGCACACGGATGTCATCCATGTGCTGTCCGTGGTTTCACGCACCCATTGTCTTCAATGGGCGACTAGATGCATGAAAACGTACCAATATAGGACATGCAGTTCGTTTCACGCAACGGACACACGTTGCGTAAAAAACAACGCATGTGTGAATGGCCCCATTTGAATCAATGGGTCTGTGTGCTGTGCATTGTTTCAACACACAGCACACGGACGAGAATCACGCTCGTCTGAATGAGCCCTAAGGGTTTGTCCACACGTGTCAGATTTGCTGCGCAACATATTCAAGTAAATCTAACCCAGAATCCGCAGGGAAAGCTGACAGAAAATCTGCTTATATTGGTGCAGATTTTGTAGTGGATTTTCCGCTATGAAAAATAGCCAAGAGTAAAAAAATAATTCCTCCTGGCGTTCCTGTAGCAACGTATCCCCTGGCCTTCTGTGATAAAGTTTTGTAAGATGTAAACGCTGCACAGTATGCAGCAGGCCGCAGAAGTCACATCTGACAAAACATCATCACAGAAACAGACAAGGGGAGCCAGGAACAATTGCATCAAGTCCAGACTCTAGGTGGATACATTTTACCTTCACTAATACATTGTTGCAAACTATCAGGACAAGCGTGAGAATTCTGTAAAATATTATTTACATGTATTTTACACAGGTAGGTTTTGTGGGGGGTTATTTCCGCGGCCAAATAGAACAACGTTGAATTTGTGATAATTGTGTAATAAAACACGACAAAACCTGCGTGTGTGAATACACCCTTTAGCTCTCAGATTATTGCCCAGAATGCATTCATTGTACAGCTGTGTCCTTCCTTACCTTGCCTCTTATCTCAACATAGCCAGAGATGTGTGGAACGAGATGACCAGCTTTTCGCGATACTCTGTCACGAGATGTCTATGCTATGTGTGTCTATGTGTGGCCACCCAAGGGTTGTGATGGGAATTGCAGCCTGTCAAGGGTTTTGCCAGCATGTTGCTATATTGTATTGAACAGGTTTCATGAGAAATTGGAGTCCTTAACCAAATTCAAGCACTGATAACGGTGGAAACATCTATTTCAGCTGAGAACAGAGGTAGGTCTGTTCATGTTTATAGTCTCTTGATTGTATAAAGGTTTTTATAGCCTTATCTTCAAAATAATTATGTGACCATTTAGATCCCAGGAGACATTGATACAGAATGACTATATCAACTGGCATGTAACTGTGAAACTACACACACATAGACCCTAGGAAACTCCAGAAGGGGGTGGCTCTCTGTCGCCATCTCCTGGCCTTGCTTCATTTACAGGTTTTGTGCATATCAAACACATTGGAAGAGTTAGGAAAACAAATGCAGATTAAAAACGACATTAGCTGCCTATATTAACCTGTCCAGCTTGTGTTTTTAGTCTCCAACATAGAGCTGTATATTCTGATTTCTATGTGCAATTTTATCCCTATGAAAATATCCCCCATTATTATGAATTGTGTCTTCTCTTCTGTTTAGTAATCGCTAGCGAACTCGTCCACTATTTAATATCACTGTATTACAATATATAATCTACATAACTGTTGGCAAGAACTTGCTGGAGTATAATATAATACAATTAAATTGCATGTGCAAGACATTAATTAAAGTGTTTGGAGTAAAACCATGAAATTCATAACTGTTCATTTGTTCAAAGGCTAAAAACGAAAAAAGGGATTAATAAGTAGGGAAAGGACCCGGTCAATGATTGTCATTAGGTCTGTAGTTACAGATTTACAAATGCTCCTCACTTGCAGCAGCCAGCAATGTTTGTCTAACCCCTGACCTGAAATTACTTTGTACATCTTCTGTCAAACCAATTATTGAAGAACATGAGTACTTTTTGTCATAAAACTTTCTCTGTCAAAGGGATATCGCATTATAACGCATAGTCCTTTTGACAATCATAATTGAGCTAATGGTATATTATTAATACCTCCAACGCAGAACATTTCCATTCTTTGTCCTTATCAGTAGCCTGTTAGTTCTTAAAATGCCAGGTTTCTGATTAGCATTTTCTTTGTTGCTATTGTTATTTCTTTAAGCACATATTTTTCTCAGGAAGAAAGTCTTTTTAAAGCGGTTACTGCCAGAATAGCAATAAGCTTCTGAATTACACTGTTCCGCTCGCAGGTCAATACACACCTCTGTTGTCTGTGTCCAAGCAACCAAGCAATCAGCTTCCTTTAGGAACGACTATGATTTCCAACCTATAAGTATGTCAGATTCAGCACAATACACTGCCAGGAATGTAGTGGTCCTTAAAAAAAAAATTAATACTATAGTGCCACCTAGTGGCCACATACTGCTTTTACACCCTGTCGTTTTTTTAAGTCAAATTTCAAACATGTTGTTCGTGAAAATTATATATAATATGAAGAAAACATAAAGTAATGACCTAGGTCCAATTAAATTTAGATAATGATCTAATTACTGTCAGTTAAATAAGTGCAAAGTACAATTAAATTCTTAACTGCAAATTTATTTTACCACACGAAGAATATAATTAAATTGTGTAATTGCCCATAAAGATACTCTTGTTAAGTGTTAGTAATTGTAAGTTAGGATACAGTGCAACCTTGGGTGAAAATCATTTCTATTGACTGGAAGAAAAGACTTTATCAAGGATGAGATTTATGTTGTATGGTGGAAAAGAGGGTTTTCCTATGAAATTAGCAAGGGGCGTTCATTTTATAAGAGCTCAATAGCGATCGGTCACTCATAGAAATCTATCAGATTTGAGCTTTTATGGTCTACATTGCACAAGGGCAGTCACATTGAATTGCTGATTGTTTTCTACCCAAGGTTTTGACTAGGAATATGTTAGCAAATATGTTCCTGTTAATACCTTGTCAAACTGCTGACAGCTTTTGGTTTTGGGACATGTTTATGATACATTACTATAGACTGAACAGTCTATTTTTCCTGCTAGAGCAATCCATAATACCTGACATTCTTTAAGATATTCCCTCTTGGGCCCCCCGATGTGTAGCATCAGCTGTTTCCATTTGAAAAGGGCTATGGCTAACATGTCTATTTGTAAGCATTTCCATACATTGAGACCTGCCAACCCCACAGACTCACACATCGTAAGGGAATATTTTAAACAAGGATTTAGGCAATTTTATTATATATGACCTGTAGTATCCAATACATGTGTAACACTCATAGATATAGAACCCTCTATACCAAATTCAGAATGACGCAAGCAAAACTGATGCGTTGTTGATCTATGGACATACAAGGCGATAAGGAGGTATAGATTCCAGTCCTGCGGGATTCCTCGGTTACACCTTCAGTTTAGACTGAGATTGGTGGAAAATGAAAAAGTGTGGAGTCAAAGACAGGATAGGAACTGGGTGATAAAGTTATCTCAGGTGTAAGGGGCAGCCAGGAATCAGAACCAGAGCCAAGAATGAAAGCTAAAGATCAGAAGACAGAGCCAAGAATCAGAAGCAGTAATCAGAACTACGGAAATAAAGCCTGTAGAGCAGGGGTCTCAAACTCGGCCGGGTAAATGGGCTGCACATAGAAAAAATGTGAAGTTGACGGGCTGAATTACTTTCAAATTTGATACAATACAAAATTATTGCTAATTAATTAGTTAATTGATCTACTATAACAATACTACATTACTATAATACAACAGTACTATGATAATACTACATTACTATAACAATACTACATTACTATAACAATACTACATTACTATAATACAACAGTACTATGATAATACTACATTACTATAACAATACTACATTACTATAACAATACTACATTACTATAATACTACATTACTATGATAATACTACATTACTATAATACTACATTACTATGATAATACTACATTACTATAACAATACTACATTACTATAATACTACATTACTATGATAATACTACATTACTATAACAATACTACATTACTATAATACTACATTACTATGATAATACTACATTACTATAATACTACATTACTATGATAATACTACATTACTATAACAATACTACATTACTATAATACTACATTACTATGATAATACTACATTACTATAACAATACTACATTACTCTAATAATACCACATTACTAAAACAATACTACATTACTATAACAATACTACATTACTATAATAATACTACATTACTATAACAATACTGCATTACTATAATAATACTACATTACTATAACAATACCACATTACTATAATACTACATTACTATAACAATACCACATTACTATAATACTACATTACTATAACAATACCACATTACTATAATACTACATTACTATAACAATACCACATTACTATAATACTACATTACTATAATAATACTACATTACTATAATAATACAACATTATTGTAAGGGCAGGAAGGAGGTGAAGGGAAAGTGAGCCCTAATCTACCCACCGCCCTGTCCCTGCCTACTTGCAACGACCCGCCCTAGGCGACGGGGTACAACTGGGCGGCGGTCCCTACGCTGTCTAAGTGCACGGGAGAACAAACAGGGAACACGCAAGGGAAGGGGCAGTAGCCCACGGAACGCCGCGAAAAAACGGAGCGGTGAATGAGTAGTCCGGACCAGGAAGAAGTGGAGTATACCCAAGTGAGCACGGAGGAGGAAGCAAGCCAGAGGCAAAGCAAAGCAGGTTAAGCGGAACTGCAGCAAGGCAGAAGCACGGCAGGAGCAGGCTGGAGCAAGCAGCAGTGGGGCCAGGAATCCAGAAGAATTACAAGCACTGAGGAGGAGAACACGGCAGGTAATAAAGGACAGGGGGCGGAGCTAACTCCGACTTACCAGGCCGCGATAGGCTCTCCCACTCCTGAGCCTGCCACCCTGGTTGGTGGGAGATGGTGTCAGTCGAACAGGTCTGGCCTCAGGTGTGGATTGATTAATCCCAGGAGTATACCTAGACGTAGTACCTGGCAGATCCCTAACAATTATACTACAGGGTGTGCCATTTATATGGATACACCTAAATAAAATGGTAATGGTTGGTGATATTAACTTCCTGTTTGTGGCACATTAGTATATGGGAGGGGGGAAACTTTTCAAGCTGGGTGTTGACCATGGCGGCCATTTTGAAGTCGGCCATTTTGTATCCAACTTTAGTTTTTTCAATGGGAAGATGGTCATGTGACACATCAAACTTATCTAGAATTTCACAAGAAAAACACTGGTGTGCTTGGTTTTAACGTTACTTTATTCTTTCATGAGTTATTTACAAGTTTCTGACCACTTATAAAATGTGTTCAAAGTGCTGCCCAAGCATTCCTAGATGAACTGTTTCCTGGAAAGTGGATTGGTCATCGTGGGCCAGTTGAATGGCCCCCTAGGTCTCCCGATCTGACCCCCTTAGACTTTTATCTTTGGGGTCATCTGAGGGCAATTGTCTATGCTGTGAAGATACGAGATGTGCAGCAACTGAAACTACGGATACTGGAAGCCTGTGCTAGCATTTCTGCTGTGGTGTTGCTATAAGTGTGTGAAGAGTGGGAGAAGAGGGTTGCATTGACAATCCAACACAATGGGCAGCACTTTGTATGGGCAGCACTATAATACTGCCATAATAATGCAATTGAATTCTTAAATAATACCATCATACACCAATCTATGATACTGGGTGATCCCAGTATGCTCCTTAGGCAATTGCTCACGCCCAAAAACCATCCCTGGTTGATACACTGTACAGCACCTATAAAAAGCACAGCATGAGGGCAGGGTTAGTAACCCCGAAAGATATGATGTATGCCCCTTGGGGTACATGTAGTATAAGTTGAGAACCTAGGGTCTATTGAAATAATGACATACAAGGTAAATTCTGGACTTTCTAACATTTCTAATTCTGTACAGTGATTGTGGGTAAAAGGTGCTAGAAACAATTTAATGCTCCCTTTATACCTTGCTTGGAAAGTTTTTTCAGGTCCAGGAGTAGAATTGGTGCTTTACTCCTACAAAGTCACAGTTATCACGTCCCTGTTAAATTATGGCTTATTACAGTGAATTTATGCAGTTTACATACATTACTATTATTTGCCTACTTGAGTGGAAGTTGTGATAATTCAGAGGCTCACTTTATGATTAATAATAATAATAATAAAAACAATTCATAATATGATATTATGTCTGCCTCTAATCCCTATACAACAAAACCTCGTTCCATTTCTAAGTCGCAGCCTGTAAAGTGCTCCCTCTGGTGGACTTAATGTCTAATTTAATAACATGAAGCATTTTCTCTATTCTACTGTAAATTAGCCATTTAAAAGCAGTCCATTACGTAGTCTTAGCTCTTACAGTCCTTAGAATACCAATTTTGTTATATTTTTATTATTTCCTAATAAAACAAACTTTTTTCCCCTCTACACTAAAGCATTTGACCCATTTTTTTAATCTGTTCTTGTAATCCCCATGGTGCAATTTTCTTTTACAAGAACTAATGTATTTTACAGTCTATTGATTTGGTTGTACATTATATGGTTTCTACTGAAAATAATAATAAAAAATTATATCTATGAAAGTGTTCTTCAGATGATGCTCAGAGGGCACGGAATAATTGTTTCTAACTTACTTTCTTAAATAAGACGAGCTTGGAGAACTAGGATGGAACATTGTGTTATATGACTATCGGAAATTAGTTTAGAGGAAGTTTAAACAGATCTATTTTATCCTAGTCTATGTAGATTATTAAGTTATTATATCTATCGACTCCTTCAGCTATGTTGATTGAAGGGGAGTTGGTGCAAGGTATTTTATCACCCCACCATCTGATTCCACTGTACAGTTGCTTTCAGACCCCAAATCCAGGGGGCTGCAATCTTAACATGTAGTTGATTTGGTTTGGTGTACCATGCAGATATATATATATATATATATATATATATATATATATATATATATATATATATATATATATATATATATATATATATAATAAACTCCCTTACGGACAATGCCATTTTTGCCAGTTTTTCCATCTCAAAATGTATTACTTTTTATTTTTGCATTGACGTGGCTGTATGAGGTTTTTGCAGAACAAGTTAATGTTGTAGAATTTATATGGATCATTTTGGGATAAATAGACATTAATATGTAATCTATAAAAACTTAAACTTTATGAGTCTAATGTTAATGGGAAAAAAAGTAAATAATAGATTTTGCCTTTTTTTAATGCATTTAGTTGAGCACCCAAAATAAGTATATATATTTATGGTATTTATGTTGTTACAGTTATGTTGTTAGTGTTTTTTTTTATTATTTTATAAGTTGTCTGTTAAATTTATGTTATTGTTATTGTGTTTTGTGTTGTTTGTTAGGTTCTGTTTTTACTTTTGTTCTGTCTTATAAAGAAACTTTAACTTTATACTTTGATTTTTAAGTTATATTAATTTATTGTCTTAGCAATATATTAGCTCGTCGGACTGCAGGATTGTTCAGGGGGATCAGAGTTTTATCCATTCTTAGCAGTTAGTCCACACATAGCGGACCTGCTGCGTATTTTCCATCCGGAATTGCGGACGGGAAATACGCAGCAGAATACAGCAGCAGCAGGGTGGATGAGATTTAACAAATCTCATCCACACGCTGCATAAAAATTCCATCCAGAAATTGACCAGCAGTGCGTATTTTTCATATCACAGCACGTCAATTCCTGCTGCGGAAAGTGTGCAGAATTGCTGCGTTTTTCATAGGGGATGTCACCATCTCACAGCATTGAGAAAAACGCATCAAAATACGATCCATTTTCTGCAGTAAAAAACACAGAAAATAGTGTTTTTTTCGCAGCGTTGTTGCTACTTTCAACGGAATTGCTTCAGAAAATTTTGTTACGTGTGGACCAGCCCTTATTGTGGGAGTACAATTGTCTGTTTGTATTTTTTGGCTTAAACCCTTATTGTGGGAGTACAGTTGCGCATTACAGCCCCACTACCACCAGGGATCACTTAGGTCCACTGGTAGTGCCCCCATTATCACCTTGACGTAATAATATACCAAGGTCTTCGAGCTACCTCAGTTGCAGGTAAGGGGTAAAGGACACCTATTATTTTTAGCTACTAAACTATATACTCTTGTATAAAATATATACTCTTGTACCTGACATTGTTCATCATCATATTTTTCTTTATTTTGTAAAATTAGTTTCACTTGACTCACGCTGAAAGTTATAGATACAAATGAATATCGCCATTTGTGTTGGTAGAGCTGGCGGGTACTATCACACATAACAAACACCACACGTCTCCATCCAGTTATGTCCCAAAACTACACTACTGGGCTGTAGCTCTCAATCATAGACTGAATTAAAATTTGCTCCTCAATTGCTGCCCTTAACCCCTTCCCGACATTTGAGGTATCCATACGCCAAAGTCGGGTAGGGAAAGTATGGAACGGGCTCACGGAGTGCACCCGCTCCATACGATGCTGTATGTTACAGCCAACACTTCAGAGTGTTTAACTCGTTAAATGCAACGGTCAATAGCGACCGCAGCGTTTAAATTGATAGAAGGAGCAACCCCCCTAACAGCTCTTCATGCCCCCTGCAATACAAAATAAGTCCTCATACCACTTAATCAACGTAAAAATAAAAAGTTATGGCTCTCAGAATTTGGCGACACAAAATAAATTTTATTTTTTACACTCAGGTTTTTACTTGTAAAAGTAGTAAAATATTTTAAAAACTATATATATTTGGTATCGCCATAATCGTATTGACCCACAGAATAAAGTTAAACAATTGCACAGTGAATTCCGTAAAAACGAAGCGCAAAAAACAATGAAGGAATCGCCGTTTTTTTCATTTTCTACCCCACAAATAATTTTTTCCCGTTTCCTAGTACATTATATGGCACAATAAATGGTGCTACAAATAACTACAACTCGTCCCACAAAAATCAAGCCCTCATAGGACTATATCGACAGAAAAATAAAGAAGTTATGGCGTTTGGAAGGTGGGAAGGAAAAAACTAAAATGAAAATCTGAAAAATGGCTGCAGCGGGAAGGGGTTAAAGGCTATGTACACCTTTGAAAGTAATTTTTTATTTATTTTTAAATAAAAATGTCAGTCAGTGAGTTTGGTGCAACTTTCAAATTAGTCTTTATTAAAAATTATTCTTAGCTTTTGAGATATAGCTGCTTTGTATTCTCTATACAGAGCAGCTGTATCGTTCGCTAAATCCTGCTCCCATTGGGTCCGCGGGACTAACAAGTTCAGTGAAAGCAGGCCCTATGTGTCTCTGATACATAGGATCCACCTGTTATCATAACTTAGATGTGATAGATTATAGGTGGATCCTGTGTGTCAGAGACACGCAAGAGCCACTGATACAGAACCCGTCAGGTCCACGGGACTGACGGATTCAGGTCTTAGTGAAAGATACAGCTGCTCTGTATACAGGATACAGAGCAGTTATATCTCAAAAAGTAAGAAGAATTTTTAATAAAAACTAATTTGAAAGTTGCACCAAACACACTGACTGACATTTTTATATATATATATATATATATATATATATATATATATATATATTTATAGACAGACAGATAGATAGATAGATAGATAGATAGATAGATAGATAGATAGATAGATAGATAGATAGAAGAAAAAAAACACTATCACGGGTTTACATAGCCTTTAAGGGCATTAGTGCAGGGGGCAGTTCGATATAAAATTAGGTAAAAATAGAACAAAGGAAAACTGCAGCAGTTGTCAATAGCAAACAATTGCTGAAAGCAGAAATGTGATTGGTCACTATGGGCAGCTTCCCCAGGATGCCATGGGGCAGAGGTTTTCCATAATGGAGAAAGCAAAACTCCCCTGATTTTTGACACAATTTTAAATAGAATTTTAAAAAGATATAGTGATAGTATTTTTGTCATACTCATGTCGATCAAGTGTGGTCAAGCAGATTCTCTGGTGGTCTAAGTTAATGAAAGGGTTAATATTCATATATAGATGATTATGGGTTAGTATCTAAAATACCTGGAGGTCTAGGCTGGTTTAGTGGGTAACACATAAAGGGGTATCACCCTGGGGAGGTGGTTGTGGCGTTTTCATTGATTCTTATTCAAGTTATGAGTAATTGGATTGCCGCCTTGGTGTGGCCTGCGGCTGGCGCACCAGGCAGTATGTGGGTAGGGTGACCCTCGTTCAGGAGATAAGTGTGGACCCAAATCTGAGACCCGCATCTATCAGACATTTGTGACATATCTAGCGGAAATCCCATATATGTCTTAGATAGGAATAACCGTTAATGTTATATTACATTGTATGTTTTTCATTATATTGTTTAGGATAATGAAGAGGATCATAGTGGTAGTAAATAGGTCCAGAATTATTTATAGGTGAATGAAGCTCTGGATTTCCGCTGTGGCTTACCTACACACAGTCACAGTAACATTGAAAAATTCTGTCTACCTGAAGCTGCCACTAGAGGGAGCTCGCTGCATAGGAATTTATGCAGCTTGAACTGAAAAATATTCATATGCAGTGAGCTCATCTCAGTGGCAACAAAAAGAGTTTTAGCCATTTTGTTCATTATTTCTATTAGGTATTAAACTCCCTTAAGTGCGCCCCTAGATGCTATATGGATAAAATGGGCTTCATATGTACAAGGAGCAAAGAAATAGCAGAGCAGTGGCCCATACCAATTGCTCCATTTTCTTTCTGTGCTAATTACCATACACGAGGCCTAACATGTAGAAAGAGATTGTTGAACATACCACATCCATACAGCAGATTTCATGGTCATGTGCCTTTCTAAAGAATGATAGATAGATAGATAGATAGATAGATAGATAGATAGATAGATAGATAGATAGATAGATAGATAGATAGATAGATAGATAGATAGATAGATAGATAGATAGATAGATAGATTTCAATGAAAAAAGTGTGGTACTTACCTTTTCCATAAGTCCAATGCAGCGTTTCAGCTTCTCCATAGGGAAATGTCAAGCTTGAGAAAGGAACTATGGAGGAGCTGAAACCTTGCGTTGGACTTATGGACAAATAAACGACCACATTTTTTTCATTGAAATCCTCTGGCGTGCTGCCTGATTTTGGATATATTTGTTTGGTTCTTTGGTCCTGACCCTGGCGGCAGTGGCGTAACTACCGCTGTAGCAGCCAAAGCGGCACCACCCCCCCATGCCCGGTGGCGCCGCTAGCAGCCGCATTCTTAGGACGCAGATTCTATTCTTAGGACACAGATACCATTGAACACTATGGCAGAGCAGGAAGGCATCTCCCTGCTCTGCTATTTACTAGGCTACAGGCAACATTCGACCTGCAGCCTATCAGGCGCAGGGACAGGATCCCTGCGCAGGCCGGCGTGATGAATTCACTGGATCCCGTCATTCGTCGTGGGAACGAGGCCTAGGTGAGTATAATTTTTTTTGTTTTATTTGTTTGGGGGCACTTTCTACAATGGAGGCTGTATGGCGCTATCTACAGGGGGAGCTATTTGGCACTGTCTACAAGGGGGTAGGGTAGCACTATGTACAAGGAGGGTGACACTAAATACAGGGGGGCTGTATAGCACAATCTATGGGGGGGCTGTATGGCACAATCTACAGGGCGGCTGTATGGCACTAACTACAGGGGGAGCACTATCTACAGGGGGAACTATCTCCAAGGGGGATGTGTGTGACACGCCGGGGAGGGAGGGACCCAGTCAAAAGTTTGCTATGGGGCCCAGTCTTTCCTAGTTACGCCCCTGCCTGGTGGGCTTGCACCCATCCACGTTTGGCGACTGTGCAGCTAGTCCTTCTGGCTTTTCTATATAGAAAGATAGATGGCTAAATAGATCGTTAGATATATGATAGATAGATAGATAGATAGATAGATAGATAGATAGATAGATAGATAGATAGATAGATAGATAGATAGATAGATAGATAGATAGATAGATAGACAGATAGATAGAAAGACAGATGGATAATTATATCAATAAATATACATAGCATAGAGAGATAGATATATAGAGGGACAGATGGATTCATTTTAGGATGTTTTTACTGCTTTTTAGTCAAGCACAGATATAGGTATAACCTGGTATTTTTCCTTCATGCTTCTTGAGTCACAAACTGAAATTCTCAGCTTCTCATGATGAATTAGCTCCTTAATATTTTATAGGAAAAGAACAAGGATCAGAAATAAAGAGTCTGAAAGTTCTGGCAGAAAGTGTGTTATAATATATATTTCTTACTGTAATAGTTCCCAGTGGCCAGGAGGTGTCATCATTATGCAGATTTACCATTACACGTTCCCAAAGGCATGCTAAGTTAACATATCGCTCATAGTCTAGAGCAGCTCTCTAGCAAATTGTATTTTTTATGCATTTAATGCTAAGGAATCTTGTTGTGAAAATGTACTGCAATAATAAAATAAAACACAAATTTACTGAAGAGCATGCTGTGCAAAAACTTTGTATGGGTGGGGGATTGTTTTTTGCTATAATATTGCATCTAAGTAAATAGTCTTTAGGATGTGTTATAAAGGATGTTTACCTGTCATGTAAATAATATGTATTTATATTGCTTACATAGCTCCAATATATTTTGCAGCACTGTATTGAGATTCACATAAGACTCTGTCCCCATTGGGGCTCACAGAGTAGCATAAACTTTTCTAAAATAAAAAGATATACAAAATAGTAGGGCTACATGTAATTGTTATTTAAATGATAGAGTTTGTGTCATGTTCGAGAACAAAATTTGGTCCCAAACATTCGAGGATCTGGCAGATTGTTATCTTGCCCGTTTGGACAGAATGCAGGTACAAAGCCTTGAAGATATGTCTATACTTCAGAATTTCTAAACTTTTTGTAACGCCGGTGGCGCTCTCCTACCTGCGGGGTCTCCGACCTGCCCTGCCGTGCGTGGCAGTGGTCGCCGGCGTCTCCATCCTGCCTCTCCTCCTGCTTGCGACCACCTCTGCCTTAGAGCATTTAAATACCTCCCTATACAATCCCTGATTCTTCAGGACACCTCCTCTGATCACCTGGTGCCTGAGCAACTTTGGTGCAACCTAGTTGTGTTCTGCAAAGTTTCCTGCTTGCACCCTGATACAAGTCTGCACCTCGATAGCTGCTAGCAGTTTTATCCCGATCCCCGTATAGGAGTTAAAGGGTGAATACCGGGGAGGCTGCTTAGATAATGCCCAAACCGGTTGAGTAGCACAGTGGGTCCACAACCAGCTGATTCTTACACTTTTATAAAATAAAAATCTGAACCCTTAGTCGTAGCGAGGCTTTGCTTTACTCAGGGCAAAGATTCAGTTCACTGTCCTAGCACTGCTTGATTTTTCACCAACTAGAAAAATATATATATATATGTTTCCCTAGGACTGAATATCACCTTAGGATACAATTTTGATACAAGTGAATATATTGTGCTTCCACAAATTGCATTGACAGTGTTATCTTGTTGGGTGTTTTGGACAGACCAGATGCGTATAATTATTTATTTATATTTTTATTTGCAGTGGAGACCGGTAAATCCACTAGTCAATGTGCCTGATGAAGTTATTCCCCCTTCATTGGCTCCAGTCATCCAGTTATCTGCGACTATCTCTCACAGCTGCTTGATGGCGATCGAGTTTAAGAAGGACCACCGGAGGGTTGTATTTATTTAATGAAGGGAAATACAAGATACTGTATCTGTACAAACCCTGTTAGCCCTGCGCATTTCTTTACTTTTATTAATCTGCAGTGAATTGTCAGGGGCTTTGCAGAGCTAATGTAGTCATTCATGTACAATGCACTAAACATAGAATCATGTGTGGCGTGGGTAGAGATGCGAGCGAGCCCACTGTCCTAGCACTGTATTTAAATTCCCTGGACAAGGCAGAGTGGCTTGCCCCACCTATCTACGTTCCTGTTTAATCCTCATTTTAGGGCTCTGTAACTTTCTATCTCATTGGGACAATACAGTATGAACCTTTAAGATCTTAAAATAATATTATTAGTCTACTAGAAGCATTAGTAGCATTGGTAATAGCCGTGTTTGATTTAATTTTAGTAGTCTATTGCTTTTAAAGAGAAGCTGAGTCTCAAAGCTGTTGTAAATTATTTACTAAGAGATCGAACAAATATCAATCAATTCTCTATTATCTTATTGCTGTAGGATAGTTTTCAAAATAATACGCAGTTCTGATAAAAATGTAAAATTCCCATTACTGTCCAACAGCACAGCGGGCGTCATGTGTCAATGTATCCGTCCCTACCGCCCCACTGACACTGCTAAAATACTTATCCAGGCCCTTATAATTTCTAACCTCGACTACTGTAACTCACAACTAATAGGTATTACACAAGGCAAACTAACTCTGATTCAATTCATCATGAATGCAGCAGCCAAGTGAATATTTCTGTCTAGTGGTTATGCTAACATCGCTGCTCTCTATCGTTCATTACATTGGTTGCCTCCTGTTTCTTACAGAGTTAAACTTAAAACTCTCCTACTATTCTACAAAGCTCTCCACAATCATGCACTGTCATACATCTTCGCTTTCACCTCGGTTTACCAACCCACCCATACTCTTCACTCAGCCAATAAGCTACAACTCTCATTCTCCCTTTCTAAATCCTCTCACTCCCGTCGGCAGGACTTCTCTCATGCTGCACCCATTTTGTGGAACTCACTGCCTGGAACATTAAACTTGCTTCCAATGTTCCCAGTATTAAGCGTGCCTTGAAAATCCTTGTCTTGAAGGAGGCCTATGTCACATAACCATAGTACATTACCTGTACACAACCTGACGTAGTTGCAGATTTCTCCACTAAAACCATCCCTCAACTGGCTTCTCTTGAAACATCACTCAACACTTTATATGCATGCGTGGTCGGCTCAGATACTGGCTGAGTGAGTAATTCATTCAATTACATTCCCCTTACCAACACAAAGGGCTGGTTCCCAGGACATACTTCGCACCTTCTACCTATTGTGTCACTCCTTCATTTGATTGCAAGCTCTTATGAGCAGAGACTTCTTTCCTTTTGTCTCATTGTTTATTCATTTGTTTTGATCTATTGTCATTTTACTTGTTGATTTCCAAAATTGGAAAGCGCTGCAGAATATGTTTGCACTATACAAATAAAGATTATCATTATTTTTATTAATAAACCCTTAGTGAAAACTGCCTTACATGTACGGATGTGCGCAAACCCAATATTATGCAGGCTCAGGACCTATGCCAGCACCATGCATGGTGAGTGCTAGCTGTTTCAAATAGCTGACACACTTTTGCAATAGCTTGGATCAAAGATAACTTCAATCTGGCTGCTCAACCCCTCAGATGTCGCAGTCAATAGGGACAGCTGCATTTGAGCAGTTAGACAGAGGGAGGATGTCACCTAAGGGGACTAAAAAAACATTAAAAAATAACTAAATGTAGAATCAAAAATATCTATTCCCATTTTTCGCAAAAAAAATAATGTATGCAAAATAAAAAGTAATGGTATTTGGCATCACCATGGCCAGAAAAGTCTGAACTATTAAAAAATCACATTATTTAACCCGCTGAAAAGCGTGAACACTGTTGGGAAAAAATTCACAATGCCGGAATATGTTTTTTAATCACCTCACCTCCCAAAAAAAACAGAATAAAATGAGATTAAAAAGTCATATCTACTTTATAATAGTGCCAATAAAAACTACAGCTCACCCCGAGAAAAAAAAACCCTGACACCGTTTTTGGATCTCAGAATATGGCGACGCAAACTATTTTATTATTATTTTTTAAACAAAATGTTTTTACTTCGTAAAAGTAGTAAAAGATAAAAATATATATGTATATAAATTTGATATTGCCATAACTGTATTTACATGCAGAATATTGTTAACATGTGCTTGTAACCTCGCGGTGAACGGCATAAAAATTTAGGAATTGCTGCTGTTTTTTTTCTATTCCACCCCACACAAATTTTGGGCGATTTTTTTTTTTAGCACCTTATATGGTACAATAAATGGTGTCCTTAAAAAGTACAACTCATTCAGCAAAAAAACAATCTCTTGTATGGCTATACCGATGGAGCATTTAAAAAAAGTTATGGCTCTAGGAATGCAACGAAGGAAAAAACGAAAATTGGCTGTGTCTCCAAAGGGGTAATGCTGTCTCAAAATAAAAATATATTTTTTTCTCTGAGCCTGTTTGATACAAGGCCCAAACTTCTTTAAAGAGATTGTCCCATCAAATGCATTTGCCCTATTAGGGGATATGAATGTCATAGCAGTGGGTTCCCCTCCATTAACCAGACTGAGAGTCGCTGGCAAGAGCATCCAGTAGACAAAGTATAATACTACATGTGAGCTTCTACTAGCAGTATCAGGACCACCATTGTACTGCCAGCTAATGAGCTGATCAGCATGGTCCAGCTGCTGAGACCCCAGCAAGCAGTTCATCATTGGGGAGCTGCTGAACTAATGGCAGTTGCACTCTTATATGAATTCCATTGACAGAATACAGGCTGGCATGAATAACAGTCTGCATTCTGTTAACATGTCTGCAGGATAAGACAAGATATATATATACCTGGAAGAGCCACTTACAGGGTAATAATGTCAACCACAATGGCAATAGTGGGTGTAGGTGAATTGCAGTGAATGTGACTTTAACAGTATAGCACAATACAATAAGGAATTCAAATAGGACAAATAGACACAATAGGATTCAAACAACCTAAACAAACCTCTCACCAAAGAAATGGCGCATGCTGGGGTCCCTTATTGTAAGTAGACAACCTAAAAGCGAACCAAAAAGGGACATAGCCCTTAAAGAAATAGTATACTGAATAATATACAAAAGTACAAAAAAATCTTTATTAAATATACTCAACAATAACATGTAATGGAATAAAAGAAGGGATACATCATACACGGAGATATATACAGCAAGGTCAGATGAAATAGACCATAGACAAACAGAGTCAACCATCCAAGGATGACCAGGAAATTTAAACCATAGGTATAGAGTGATGAAACCTATATAAAATATAGTGCTGCCTACTAAGTATAGCAATATACAGAAATAGACTAGAAAGTCTACTGCTGCCTGCAGAATATAACAATAAGCAGAATAAAGCTGAGAGCGTCCTAAGGAAACATACAGGCTCAAATGGCTAGAAAGATAAGACTAAAAATAGCTGGACACAATAGAACGATCATGTGGAAACTAGAGGCCAGCACATACCGTGGGACATGGTGAGGAGCGGTGGAGATCAAAGACGGATGGATGAGTGAACGCCTCGACGCGCGTTTCGCCCTGTAGACCGGCTTCGTCAGGAGGCTACATGTAATAAAACTCTAAGGGTTTTTATAGAAGTAGAATGAAGTTAGACTCACCTGTGATGGATGAAAATCGGCGCTCGACACGCCCGCCGGGTGACGCACACATCACAGGACGCGCCGCGAGTCAGATGGAGAGGCGCCGCATGATGACAGCATCACCATGGCAACGCTAGACGCTAAGCGGCACTCCCGGATGCGAGCCCCACCACGCACGCGCGATCGAGCGTCTGTGCAAACATCACAGGAGAGGCAACAGGAAAGACAGAACTAAAACAATGACAATAACAGAGGTGGGGATTACTATGGAGATAAGACAGGTCGGAAATGTTTTGACAGAAACAAAAATAACAAATGAATGTAGAATATAAAGAACGGCGGCACATATATTAGAACGTACATGAACAGTGCAACACAAAGTGAAAAAAATTCAGTGCAATGTGAATAAATAGTAAGAAAACAGAACAAAGGAAAAAACAAGAAAAAACGTGCACCATACTAATAAATATTTAATGGTGATAAATAAATAGATAGTGAGACAAAAATAAATATATAAGAATTAATAAATACAATTACATATATATATAAATATATGGTAAGGTGAGATGGTGATAAAAAAACACACAATATATAATTATATAATATATATAGACCATATGAATATATACAAAGGAATAAGTGTACAAACACATGTGAGATAATAGACAAGAAAAATATAAGCAAGACCGTCAGAATACGATATGATAGCAAATTAGATAATACTCATAAAAACTAATAAACCTCAAACAGAAGCCGAGAATGGATAATATGATATATAATATAAAAAAAGACAAATAAATAAACTAGAGGTATAATATTATATAATACAATATAAATATATATATATAAGACTCCACATTACAATGCTCAGCAGATATGACAGATATACAATAAGTACAGTAACGAGCAGTAATATGAAGATCATAATACATCAATACAACTAGAATTATAGACATCTTTATCTCCTCCGCTCCTGAATTCAGATTAAAGAGGCTCTGTCACCAGCTTTACATGGCCATAATATGGCCGCATTACAGGTTCTGTATTACTGGCCCAAAATTTGTACCCCCTGCTCTCTAGCTAAACTGAACTTAGATTAAAGAGGCTCTGTCACCAGATTTTGCAACCCCTATCTGCTATTGCAGCAGATAGGCGCTGCAATGTAGATTACAGTAACGTTTTTATTTTTAAAAAACGAGCATTTTTGGCCAAGTTATGACCATTTTTGTATTTATGCAAATTAGGCTTGCAAAAGTACAACTGGGCGTGTTGAAAAGTAAAAGTACAACTGGGCGTGTATTATGTGCGTACATCGGGGCGTTTTTACTTCTTTTACTAGCTGGGCGTTCTGACGAGAAGTATCATCCACTTCTCTTCAGAACGCCCAGCTTCTGGCAAATCACGCTGTGACGTCACTTCCCCAGGTCCTGCATCGTGTCAGACGAGCGAGGACACATCGGCACCAGAGGCTACAGATGATTCTGCAGCAGCATCGGCGTTTGCAGGTAAGTCGATGTAGCTACTTACCTGCAAACGCTGATGCTGCTGCAGAATCAACTGTAGCCTCTGGTGCCGATGTGTCCTCGCTCGTCTGACACGATGCAGGACCTGGGGAAGTGACGTCACAGCGTGATTTGCCAGAAGCTGGGCGTTCTTAAGAGAAGTGGATGATACTTCTCGTCAGAACGCCCAGCTAGTAAAAGTAGTAAAAACGCCCCGATGTACGCACATAATACACGCCCAGTTGTACTTTTACTTTTCAACATGCCCAGTTGTACTTTTGCAAGCCTCATTTGCATAAATACAAAAATGGTCATAACTTGGCCAAAAATGCTCGGTTTTTAAAAATAAAAACGTTACTGTAATCTACATTGCAGCGCCTATCTGCTGCAATAGCAGATAGGGGTTGCAAAATCTGGTGACAGAGCCTCTTTAAGACCATACACAATCTTCTCCAACATATAGGAAGGTAAACCCACTCACTGGAAGGGATACACTAGAACATTAAAAAATAAATATAAAAAACAAGAAAAAAAACCTAGAAAAGATAAAATTCACGCATAGTTGAAAATTACAGAAAGGGCCTGAAACTGGTGGCTTCATTTAGACCAAATGGCGCCACAGTATTGAGTAACGTGATCCATTTCATTTCCTTTCTCAATAATGGCAGACGTACATCCCCACCTCTACATCCCAGGGAAATTTTATCAATTCCACGTACCTCAAAACCCTTAGGATTACAAGAGTGAAACTCACGAAAATGTCGAGCAACAGGCTGGAGTTTATCCAAATCTAGAGCACTAGAAGCTGACTTGATTTTGCTGACATGTTCCAACACCCGCACCTTCAAGTGCCTGCTGGTCATGCCAACATAAATGAGCTCACAAGGGCAAGTGGCAAAATATACCACAGCTGCTGTGTTGCATGTGATATTATAAACAATTTTGTAGTCTTTGCCTCTATCCGAGCTGTAAAAGTTAAGGGCACGTGGAATATATTTACATGCAGAGCATCTACCGCAATTATATGATCCCCAGGGAGGGCCCCTACTACCAAACGGATTAGGGGGGGCACTGGGGATATAGTGACTTGCTGTCAGAAGGTCCCTCAGGTTTTTAGATCGCCTCCAAGTAATGGAGGGGTAGCTTGGTAGAATCCCTGCCAAATCACGATCAGTAAGAAGAACCCTCCAGTGTTTTTGTAGGATATCACGAATGTTGGTCCAATGAGAATTAAAGGTGGTAATAAATCTAACATTCTGATCAGTGTTGTTCTTTTTAGGCCTACTCACCAGGAGTCCATCACGAGTTGAATTTTTAGCTCTAAGGTAGCCTCTTTTAATATCCCTCTGACTATAGCCACGACTTTTGAACCTTGCCGTCAGATCCAATGCTTGGCGCTCAAAGTTGCTGTCATTGGAGCAGATACGCCTTGCCCTTAGAAACTGGCCCACAGGTATAGACGTTGTGACCTTCGGGTAATGAGCGGATGTGGCATGGAGGAGGGCATTTTTGGAGGTTTTTTTCCTAAAAATGTCGGTGGAAATAAAACCACTGTCATCTTTGGTGATACAGATGTCCAAAAAATCAACACGAGTCTGACTATAATGCCACGTAAGTTTAATATTAATGTCATTCACATTGAGGGAGCTGAGAAAAGATTCCAAATTAGACGTGGAGCTCTGCCAGATGAATAGAATGTCGTCTATATACCTCGACCACAGGAGCACCGAATCATGACCCGGAGTCTGCTGGACAGTATCCCTCTCCCACAGCCCCAGGAAGAGATTGGCATATGAGGGTGCACAAGTCGCCCCCATTGCCATACCCTGGAGCTGTAGGAAGAGGCGGTCCTTGAATACAAAAAAATTATGTGTCAATGCATAGTTAAGAAGACACAATACAAACTCAATAAGATCCAGGGTCATGATTAGTCATCTGTAAGAAATTTCTTGACGCTCGTACCCCGTGGTCGTGGCATATAGACGTGTACAAGGACTCCACATCGCACGTGACCAGAAACATATCATCCTCAAGATGCAACCCATCAAGTCGTTGTAACATGTCTGTGGTATCCCTAATGTATGACGGCAGGGTTTCCACACATTTCTGCAGGAAAAAGTCCACAAATCTACAGATGTTCTCACACAAGCCTCCAATCCCCGATACTATTGGACGACCGGGGGGGGGTTAGTAGCATTTTTATGCACTTTAGGCAATAAGTAAAACGTGGGTTTAATTGGGAAGTCCACCGACAAGCCCTCCCTCAGTTTAGAATTAATAATTTGTGCGTCCACACCCCTTTGTAACAAAGTATCTAATTCTCTTTTGAAAACTAGAGTGGGATCGGATGGTAGCCTACGATAACAGTGGCTCATATCAAGTTGGCGAAAAGCCTCACATTCATACATCTGTGCTGGCCATAACACAACATTACCCCCCTTATCGGCTGGTTTGATAATCACATCCTTACGTTTTTTGAGTTCTAAAATTGCCTGTCTTTCTTTGTAATTAAGATTACAGGATGTCAGAGTCAGAAATAGTTTATAGATCTTTTTTAACTAGTTTAAAGAAAATATCCACTGAAGGACACAGCGCGAAGGGGGGGAAATGTTGGGAACGGCGGCACAGATGCATGGGAAGTCTGGGGTCAGTCTTGACCTCCTGTTCCTCCAATAGTGAAATAAAAGCATCAAATGCCTGTTTCTCTGCTGGAGAGCCCATAGGGATAATATGGTCCTTTCTACCAAAATGCTTCTTGAAGAGCAGTTTCCTTCAGAGCCTATAGTAGACACAATAGGATTCGAATTCAGATAATCTCAATATCTATGATCATTATTGCTTTTTTCATTGCATCTATCAACAATTGCCCAACAATTTCAAAATTAAGGAAATACGAATGTTAAATCATACTAAATGTTTATATTATTAAAACCATTGTCCAGGAGGAAAACCTACCGATATTGACAAGTACTGTATGTGTAAAGATTAACCATTGTGTGTAGATACTGTAAATATTAGGGATTTGCATAAACAGTTATTAATCCACTAAAATCGACATATAATGTAATCTCACAATAATACTGTACCAAAATAGTACTGCCAAATAGTGTATAAATCATTTCACTATATAGTGACTTAATAAAAGTGCTATACTATTCCAAAATAATTATACCATAGAGTTTTAAAATGATACCACCACACACTGTTTGAATAGCTGGGCCAGTCAATGCCCAAAACATAACATGGCAGATTTTATAGCAGCAGATTTTTACTTTCTTCCAGAAAGCATGATATGCTTTCACATGAGTTCTATATGCTTTTTTATACCTGTGTGATAACCCACAATATCTAATATTTGGTGCCAGATTAAAGAAATGTTACTGTAATACCAAAATAATACTTTCATTTATTGCTTAATAATATAATAATAATTATAATAATAATAATAACACCACCAGTGCTCAAATCATATCACCATACAGTGCAGAAACACTAGTGGTATACAATTCTCAAAATAATACTGCTATACCATGCTTATATGGTAAAAAATAAACAAGTCTCATATAAAAGTGCCTGGAGTACCAGAATAAAATGATATAAAGTGCTTGCATAAAAATACTGTACCATTTACCAGTGGTCCCTTCTCTGGTTGTTGAGGATCAGGTAGGATTTGTTAGTGGTAGGAAGGCAAGAGACAACACCAATAATACCTTGCTTTAACGTCAAACGCACAGGACAGGAAAATACCAGTCTATCTGTTATTAATCAATGCTGTAAGAGAATTTGATAGAGTATATTAGGTCTTTTTAAAAGGCACTTATAGGCAGGTTGGTGTGGGCCCGCGCTTCTGTGGCAGAACTATGACTATGTATCGAGAGCTCATGGCACAGGTCAGTGTAAATAGCATATTGTTTGATACACTGCAGATTCCTAATGGGACAAGACATGGATGTCTCCTTTCCCCCCCCCCCCCCTACTACACACCCTTGTGATAAAACATCTCACAGACGTTTTGGTGTACATGGTGTCTTTCTGGGGCCTAAGGTATACAAGTTAGGCTGTTTATGTAGATGATTTGCTTCTTTATGTAACTTCTCTCCGTTTTGTGATTCAGGAATTCGAAAGATATGGACAAATTAGTAATTTTCAAGCTTAATTACAGTAAAACACGGACACTTAATATCTCCTTCCCATCTGCTGAGGTGAAACACCTCTCCAGCGCTTTTCCTTTCTGTTGGCAGTCACACTCCCTTGTATACCTGGGGACACAGATTCCCAAACAGCTGTCTGAGTTATATTCCCCTTCTACAACAGATGATTAAAGACCTGATAGACTGTAATAAAAAAACACCTATATTGGTTTTGTAGAATCAATACCTTAAAAATGAATGTATTACTTTGTTTCCTATATATACAGTATATACAGTATATATATTTCATCTGAATACAGAAAAGAACTGCTCTTTCTGGAGAACAAGTAAACCTCGGATCAGCATTCAGACACTTTCTTGTACTAAAACATTAAGAAGAGCAAGACTTCCAGACTTTCGCAAATATTATCAGGCAGCGGTTTGCATAGGAGTGGTGGATTGGTTTTGTTTCAGGGATGTCAAATAGTGGGTCAGACTGATAGAGGAACTGTGCCATATAGCCCTTACCTCCCTACCCTGGGTGGACAGACACAAACTATACTTTTCACGTTCATTGCCTATGCTGACTGCAATTTCTGACAATGTGGGATAAACTGATATATCTTCACCCACATGGACCACCATGACACTTCTATTTAGCAACTCTGACTTTGAAACCGCATTAAAGGGGTTTTCCCATGAAGGTACATTTAAGACATATCCACAGGATATCAAGAGAAAAAGGATTTTTGAAGCAGCACTAATCCCGAGTATGATGCGGTGCACGCTGTCAAGCCAGGCAAACCCACTCCGGCACGATTTAAATTAAAAAAAGTAGTAGGACAACAGCACACGTCTTCAAATCATCAAAGTGGTTTTATTGTCGAGACATCCACAAACGACAGGCCTGTCGTTTGTGGATGTCTCGACAATAAAACCACTTTGATGATTTGAAGGCGTGTGCTGTTGTCCTACTACTTTTTTGAATATCCACAGGATATGTCATAAATGTCAGATAGATACATGTCCCACCTCAGGGACCACCACCTATCTCTAGAACGGGGCCCCCTAAACCCCGTTCTAGCTTTTTGTGCTACGCTGCCTCCCTGCCAATTAGTGATTACATGATTGGAAGTTACAGAAACAGCGTAACTCCCATAGAAAAAAATTGTAGTTACAGAAACAGTGTAGCTCGCATGCTACGCTGCTTCCGTAACTGACATTCACTACTATAGGAGTTATGGAAATAGCGTAGCTCAGCGAGTTACGCTGTTTCCGTAACTCCTGACCATGTCCCGACCTTGTAATCAGGAAGTGGCGGGAGTCAGCGTGAGCACAAAAAGCTAGAACAGGGATTAGGGGGCTCCGTTCTATAGATAGGTGCGGGTCCTGTGGATTTGTCATAAATGTCCTTTATGGGAAAACCCCTTTAAAGGGAACCGGTCACCAGCATTTCACCTATTAAACCAGCAAACCTGGTGGTAGTGGGTGAAAAATCATTTCTATATAACCGATAATTATCTTCTTAGTCGGCTCTGTAGCTTTGGTATTCAGCTTTTTAGTGTTCCCACACCGTATGCTAATGAGCATAAAAGAGTCATCTTCATTTGAAAAGAGTCAAATCTTCATTCCTCAAGTCTTTCCGAGTTTACCTCGCCTACTTACTTTTGATTGACAGCTCCTCGCCTTCCCTCAGCACACACAATCCTGCACTTGTGCATTGATGTCCTCTTCTGGTGTGTGCGCACAAACGGACATCGGATTATTATGATAAAAAGTGCAAAATGCTATTTACAGTCGGAGGAGGAGTTTAGGAGAGGGGAGGGGATAACGGCAATTAACTTTTTATAGCAGCGGTCAGTGAGGGATAAGTTAAGTTCAATAGGTGAAATGCTGGTGACAGGTTCCCAGGTACTGTCAGAGAATCACGCGCTCCCGTCCTTGGCTTCCCTTGGGAAGGTGTTTATCGCGGCTTGCTTACAAACAACTACTCTCCTATTTGAGTACCTTGACATCCCTACAGGATATCTGCAGGTCTTATATCTCATTTGAATCTATATTACTACAATTATCTCCACAAACTTGCCTCCTTTAGACACTGCAAGCTCTTATCTTTGCTACTGAGCAAACCAGTCGTTTGGGATTTCAAAAGGTATAGGAGGAAGAATTGGGGGTCTCGGTTGCTTCTGAGACTTGTAACAAAGCCTTTCTCCTAGTGAACATAATGCTAACAGCTTGTTCTTGTTCTGCACAGGTGAAGAACTTCAAAATATTAACAAGATATATCATTGTCTAAGGCCTAGTTCACACTGAGTATTTTCCAGGCAGAAAAAATCTGCCTCAATATTCCATCAGTAATTTTGAGGCAGATTTTTACCTGTCTGCACTTTCTTGACACGGTTTCCGCAGCGTTTTTCGCCAACGGCCATTGAGCACCGGGGGCATAAAACGCAGTGAAAAACACTTTTTCTGCCTCCCATTGATTTCAATGGGAGGTCAGAGGCGGAACTGCGACAAGAAAGGACATGCCACTTCTTTTCCCCGCGAGCGTCAAAAAGCTGCCCAGGAAAAAAAAAGCCCCTGTTTCCCATTGAAATTAGTGGGAGGCAGTTTCGCCCGTTTTATGGAGCTGATTCCAACGCGGTTTCCAGGTCAAAATCAGCATAAAAAAAACTAAAAAAAAAAAACTGTGTGAACTGGGCCTAAGTCTTACACAAAATTTTTCCCTTCAGTTCCTGAGATATGTTGACATTTTCAGTCCTCCATAGATTATATGCTTCATATTTTGTGCGACTGTCTGATGATCTAATGATTATGGGTAAAAAATAATAATTTAAAGCCATACTCATGTCACTGGTAGTGTATTGAATGCCCCACCACAGATAGTTTTGCTATCCATTATCCCTGATTCTCCCCTTCTCACATTAAAAGGGATTTGGATCCCCTCAGGCTGCTACATCAGGTAATATAAGGTCCTGATGCCTGGCAGTGTCAGGGCATTGTGTGCTGCCTGACGTCAGGAACCTGAATGTGCGCCGTCGCGCAGTCTAATGTGATAGCCTGAGGGAACCTGAATCAGCTACTGGACAAGAGAAGACGGGAGTACTAAGTCCGATATGCGTGGGGAGAGGGGGCATAGAGCTGAAAATAGGGCATGGCACACTCTTGGTATGCCTCTGTTTGCCAGTTTGGTTATTCTTAGACTCTGGATGTCGACTATAGCTCCGACTATTGAAGAATGGGTGAGCGAGGTCAATTATATTTTACACAAGAAAAATAACCTAGCAAATGATTCTGGATGGTTGCTACTTTTATCCATACTTAGTCTAGCTAGATTACACTGAAATATGGCTCTGATTTGGCTTATTGACTTACCTGATGCAATACATCTCACTCGGTTGACTTTTCACTGATTGCGAGGATATACTTTGTTTTCCTACTTTTCCTTCTTCTGCTCCCCATGCCCCCTCCCTCTCACAGACTGCTCCCCATGCCCCCTCTGTTACACAGTCTGCTCCCAATGCCCACCTCTGACACATAGACTGCTCCCCATGCCCCCTCCCTCTCACAGACTACTTCTCTTTATGCATCTATTAATTTGCATCTCTGGCAGTAGAGGGTAAAAAAAAAGGGGGACAAGACCCTGGTGATTATTCAGGACAGTCACATGTGTGCGGGAGAAGGGTGTCTGATGCATTTTTATCCCAATAGCAGACATTAGAAATTAGTCTGCTCCATAAACATTACGCCAAAATGGGCTGGATCTGCTGGCAATTGTCTAATGTATATGTCAAGGAATCACTACTTGAGCAATTCCCCAGAGTGAAAGTTTATGAAATTGCTATATGAGAAATTCCCCAAAGGAAGCTGCAGACTGTCTGGATAAAGCGTAAAAGTAAATCAGCTACCTCAAGTCCGTCACCACTCTGGTCAGCAGAGTCTAAGGCTACTCTATGGTCTTCACCAGAACCAACCGCAAGGCAGGTTGGATTTGGCCGCATAGAACCCAGGTTTCTTTTACAGACCAAGATTTTGGACCTGAGGTGCACTTACAGGCAATATCAGAACAGATAACCTGAAAGCCAGAGTGGTGATCAACAAGCAGAGTTCAAACCAGGATAGACTAAAAGCCCAAATCACAAAACAGAAGAATACCAGGAGTTGCAGAGGTCGAAATCAGCTGTGAGCAGAATATCCAAATAAGTGAGCAGAGGATAAATGCAAAGACAAAGCCTAAGTCCATTTCAATGAGTCCAAGTAGTCAAGTTTATTCAAGGTGTAACCAGGAGCTTGATCAAATACATGCATTCACAAGAAAATCACAAGCAACCATGAAAAAACTGAACAGACTCAATTACGACACTCTTGGCCCTGATAGGTTTCAGACAGAGAAATAAGATTGGCTCTGCATCTCAAACCAGGGCCACCAAGAAGCTTGGCTAGTAGTCATAACAACCTACAAGTGCCGGACGTTTCCTAACAGTACCCCCCTTTCTACGAGGGGCCACCGGACCCTTACACCTCGGGCTAGGTTTCAAAGAAAACTTCTAATGAAAAACTTTAACTAAACGATCAGCATGAACTGAATAAGCAGGTACACAAGTTTGTTCTTCTGGCCCATACCCCTTCCAGTGCACTAAGTACTGGAGTGTACCCCTGACTCTTCTGGAATCCACAATCCTTTGAACCTCAAATTCTATATCTCCTTCTACCTGAACTGGAGGAGGAAGTTTCTTGAGTGGATTAGATGGTGGTAGAATTTTTTTAAGGAGAGATTTGTGAAAAACATCAGCAATTTTAAGGAGGAAGAGCCAGGCGAAAAGATACAGGGTTAATAACTTCAACAATTTCGTATAGACCAATAAACCTAGGAGCAAACTTAGGAGAAAGACACACCCTTTGTCCCACACTGAACACAAGACCCACCGTACGTCTTTTGTCAGCATTTTTCTTTTGAATTAATTGGGAATTCTTCAGGTTCGATTGAACCTGGGCCCAAACTGTGCACATTTTATTTGATTCAACTTCCACCTCAGGGTTGTCATTAGAAGAGGCGAAAAATGAACTAAAACGAGGATGAAAACCATATCTACAGAAAAACAGCGAGGTATCAAGAGAAACATGGTGGCGATTGTTTATAGCACATTCTGCTAATGGAAGATACGAGACCCCTTTAGCCTGGTTATTCGAAATATAACACCTAAGATATTGTTCTAAGGTTTGATTAAAGCGTTCGGTTTGACCATTAGTCTCAGGGTGAAATGCAGAAGAGAAAGATAAATGTACACAAAGTTTCTTACAGAAACTGAACAGACTCAAATATTCCACCCTTGGCCCTGATGGGTTGAAGACAGAGAAATAAGATTGGCTCTGCATCTTATTAGTTATGAGAATCTACAAGTGGCAGACGTTCTTAACAGTATATAACCAACTTTAGACAATTCCAGAGCATATCTTAAACCCAAGTAAACAAGATTTGGGAACAGAAGGGGAATCGATTAAAATGGGCAGTCTCTAACTAAAGATTTTCCATCTCACATGTAAAGGCAAAAATATATTTCTCATTATTTTGAACTAAAAATATTTTTTTATTTGTAAAATGATTGAAATATCAAGAAGACAGCAGTGTAGCTATAATGGGTGCAGAGTTAGCAGTTGAACCCCGGCTCTGGAGCCTGAATGGGTCTGGCACATTAGAAGACACCCGTATTGTAAATGGCACACAAGGTGGGGGGAGATGAGCTGTTATAGATGTTGCGATGGGACTCAAAAGCTTGAAGTTATGCCTCAGCAAGAGCAAAATTATCATATTGGATTAGTGTTTCATGCTCAATGCCATGTACTAGGTTCTTGGGTGTTAGTCACTTTTACCAATCTTGAACTTCCACTGTCCACCAGTATTCTGTACATATTCGCAGTGATGTCTATGAGCTCATTAGGTCTGCCGTGTAGCTCATTACTGTCAATCACTCCTCCTTGGCTGTGCACCATGCCAAGCATTGTAAATTACTCTCATTTTCCAATGTACTACTCCATTTATGTAAATAACCCCTTTTTATTTGAAATGGCTTCTAGTTTGCTTGAGATGGACATGAAGTTCACAGAATAGTAATAGGACATGTTAACAAGATGAGGATCACCGGGAAAGGTGAATGGATGCTGTTTCACCATATAATGTAACATTTTCACCAGGTTTGGGCATAGTATTCACACATCTGAAGATTAACATGAGATGTATTTTAATTAACAAGCCCCAGAAAAATGGAAGTTCTAACAGGAGCATGTTTCTACAATGTGGAGGTGAACTTTGGTCATGGTCAAAAAAATAAACAGAAGTTTCATTAGGTTTAATTAATTACTCGCACTACTACGGTTGTTTGAAGCATAATATGGGTCTTAGGGTTATTTTGAAGCTTCTCTTAATGTATTACTAAATAAATTTGAACAGATTTTAATCTACTAATGGAAAGGTTGGGGTCATTTGCAGATAGGAGAGAAGCTACTTTGTGTAGCGCATTAGCATGCAACATGGCCGCCCTTCTCCATTCATACAAAATGTTACATTACCATAAACTGCAGTGTAATTTGTCAGATAGGCTTCATAAAATGCATTAGATCAAAGATAAACTTACACCATGTGATAATCAAGTCTGTGAAGTCCTTGAGAAAATTGCAGATTGAACACCTGGCTCTGATTTTCTGCCAAATAATGTAATTCCATTTTTTTCTTTACTTTTTAAGAAACGTAATTAATACAGTGTGCACGTTTATCTAATATAGGTTTGGTAGATCATCATTATCTCTTTCAACTGCAATAACAGAAAAATCATAGAACCTCATTTTACTTTAATAACTGTAATTTCACATTATTTTCTTTAGGTGGGGGTCATATGCAAATTGCAAAAATTAGGAATAACGCAATTTTGTCTGAAAACAATATTATTTATAATGTGACATAGCCTGTATACAAAGAGATGTAGCAGAGGTGAGTGTGTCAGATAAAGTCGAGCCAAGTTTCACTCTTCTACATTTGTAGTCAATGTTGTCCTCATCAAAAAAGGACCTGTTAGATCTCCTAACATGTTTGTTTTAGTAAATATTTGTATTCTGGATAATTTTTTCTTATAACTTAGCATTATGCCGTTCCTCTGTTATTCCTCCTAGACATGTATGAATAAAGTGACACCTGGGTGTTATCATTTCCCTTTTCAATAGGGTGTGTACCTGTACTGTTTAATCAGCAGGGACAGTATTATTTACGGGAAGGTGTCCGTGCCGTAGAAAGGCTCCGCAAAAGATAGGACTTTTACTATTTTTTGCTTTTTACAGACTGTGCTTCCATACTTTATATGGGAGCACGGCCCGCAAATAAAGGTGGCTGTCCGAGGCCGTGCCCGTATTCACGGACCATGATTACCGGCAGGGTCGTGTACAGGGGGCCTTAGACTGTGTAGGAACACATCTCATAGACGGGGAGCATTGTAACACCCAGTTGTCAATGTAGTCATACTTTTCCAGGAACAGGAGATTAGCACAACACAGAGTTCTAAGAAAAGATGCTCGAGAATTGTTATTTCCTGGTGAATGCAAGTATTTACTAAAACAGATATGTCAGGAGAGGTGACAGGTCCTCTTTAAGCAACGACAACAAAAATGAGGTTCTCCAGCTAAATGTATTTCTAGGAATGCTGAATGAGGTGAATGCTTTTCCCTTCTGTACTGTCAGCAAAATGTAAATTAACCTTTGAGCTGAATAGACAGACTGGTTGCTAGGGATATAGGCTTTTAAATAGGGTTGTCTGACAGCACTTCCCTAGCAACCAGTTTGTCTCAGATTTCTCAGATTAGGTTTTTAGCGAACCACCAAACCTGAGTTGAGAACAGAAATATGGTAAAGAGGCTTGTTTAAACCATATTACTACTTTATTAGTAAATTTTCTTCTGGTAGTGTTCCCCTTTATAGTTTCCTTATAACGCAAGCATACTACTTAGAAATTGCATTTTTCCACCAGATGACAAACATAATACTATAAATAAGTAATAAATCAATAAATATTAATCACCTTATTAACATACCAGACATTTACAATTAAAATGAATGAATTAAACATTACTTCCTAATTAACTCTATTCACTGTCCACATACCATGAAGTGCATAGATATGATCTTAAAGGGACTGTGTGATACATTGCCTCTGTATGACAACATTTTAAATCATCCATCCAGACCTTAGATCATTATTACAAATGCAGCATATTCCGCTGAGATGTAAGAAAAGTGCAAATGTTTTTCTTAGATAATTTTCAATGTAATAAAATCCATTGCCACAAGGGGGCAGTCTTTGCTCTTACAGAAAACTTGGGAAATTAAGTTTTTCAGGAAAGACATCGAAACTTATTATTTAATTAATTAATTAAATAAATAAATAAATAATCACAATATCCAGTTGCAGAGTATTCCATTTCCTAAGACCAGGTTCACAGAGTGCAGTTACTTAAGCATGTTTTTTTTAGTCGAAACGTAGAAAAAGAGTAAAGCTAAAAGTTTTTCCTTTTAACTTTTCCTCCCTGCAGGATACATTCCTGGCTTTGGCTAGAATAAAATTATTATGCCCTGATTTAAACTGTAGCACCTCTATGATTTACATGTTCAAATGAAAAATTTTGACTGTATAGAAACAAATTTAACAGTTAGTAGTACAGAGGGAATTTCAATACTGCCACTCTAGTTTCTAGTACTGTGCTGACATCTAGTGGAATTCATTAATAGTGGTTTGATAATCCGTAAGGTTTGCTTCAGTTAGCAGAACTTTTATCCACTCCATGCATATAATTACTCGCCAAGTATAAATATCTCACTTTGCATTCATATAAAATTACCTCTGCAAAGATACATTGTTGAGTTTGTAGACTTGAAGTGGCTATAGTAATAATGATGTTAGGCTGGAATCACACACACAGTTTTTAATGCAGTTTTTTTTATTAAACACAGGAGTGGATATAAAACAAGGAAAAGTATAAAGGCTATGTTTCCTCGCTTTTTGTATCCACTTCTGTGTTTGGCTGAAAAACTGCCACAAAAACTTCATATGTGATTCCAGGCTTGGGCAGGGTTCCTTCACAGAGGTTGCCAAAACTTTCCTTCCCTTTTAGGTTCCATTCCCGTTTTGGAAGAAAAAAAAAATAGCAAAAAAGAATAAGGATGTCAAACCAGTGTGGTCTATGCAGTCTTAACTAAAAATCTGACTCTAATTCAGTTTTGCAATCCAAATTTATTTGATTTTGATTATTAGGCATATTAGGTGGGGTACGGTCGTTGCGGCGGAGCAATAGATGCAACACAGCTTTAGGTACAACCATTTACTGAAAACACAAAAGCATGGTAACTTCTCTTCTTCTGTTGAGCAGACATCAACTCTGAGGTTGGGGACGTAGGAATCCCTAGGAGTCCACCTGAGAGAGGTCGTGCCTAACCCCCACGTTACCACCCTTTGGTACATGCACGCCTCTGACAGTCACTGTGAGAGCTACCCACTACTGTCAGCGTCACCCCAGGTAAGAGCTATGCTCTCGGTCACGGGTTGCGTCGTGGGGTTCAGTGAACTAACCAGTCTTTGTGCGCCGTCACGGGTCCTCGCGGAGCTGTCCGCTACATTTCATGACCGCCCTCTCTCGCCCTCAGTCGGCGGCTAATTTTCACAGTTCGCCTCTTGTGCAACCGAACCGTACAGGTGACAGATGCACTATGTTAATTGTCCAACAATTAGTCCGAGACTGGTTTCTGTAACTCTGCTAGTTCTACTGTCTGCTCCTAGTTCCTATACTTGATATAGTTAACAGTCAACAATCTTCACAAGCATCTGACTTCGGATAACATACATCTTCATGGACCAGCGCAGGGACACGGGCATATGCAAGAGATGGCGGCAGATTAGATATTTCAACAGGGTGACTCAAAGTCCATATTCTTCCTGAGTATGGTTAGAGGCTATGGAGACTTGGCCCTAGCGATGCGGATCTTAGATCCCGTTTCCTTATGGTGACTCGAGGGGCTAAGGTAAAAAGAAGAGCAGTACGGTACCTGGGCTCCTCAGATCAGTTGTCTCCACTGCCTGCGTCCAGGGTCTGGTATCCTGCTGCCTCTGGTTGCTGGCTTCTTCTGATGCGGTGTTCCTGCAGCTTCTGGGGTCTGGCTGTGTCCTGGTCAGTGTGGCTGGGTCTTCAGTGCCACTCGGTCCCCTCTCCTTCCTGCTGCTTGCCACTTGTTCCTGGTGGCCCACCGGGACTCCATTCACAACCCCACCTTGCTTTACTGCTGCACAGACTCGTCGCTTCCTCCGGTCTCCCTCCTTCTTCTTCCGCCATGCGCTCACTCCCGCACCTCCGACCTCTGCTCTTTCTCTCTCTCGTCTCCTCGCGCGCTCTCTTCTCCTTCCGGTCCGCGTGTCACTTCTGTCCTCCTCCCTCGCTGCCGGAGGCTTCACTTCTCCCCCAGTGCATGCGCACTCTGACAGCCGGCGTCTGCCCGTTGATGCAATGGCAACCCCCTGCTCCTGCGCTCGGGAGCCGAACTCCTGGTTACTGTGTTCCTGCGCGACTCCAAGACAGGTAAGTCAACAAGGGTGTTAACCACCCTTATACGCACCAAACAACAGTGCCCCATGTATGGGCATTATTACAGTTGTTGTTAAATAAATAGGTTAAAATGCATACTCTAGACAGTCATTAGTTAAAGGGGTTTTCCGATTTTCAAAAATTGGAGCGATGCAAAGAAAAATCAAAAATTATTGCTCACCTCACAGATCCCAGTCTTTCCCGTGCCGCCGCTTGCAGAAATTATGTGCTTGTATACCCACATGACCGCTGCAGCCAATCACTGGTCTCAGTGGATATACGGCACAGTATCGCTGAGGCCAGTGCTTGGCTGCAGCGATCACATGTGTATTCTGGCACGTCATCGCTACAGCGACAGGGAGGAACGGAGCGGCAGCGCTGGAACAACAAGGATCAGTGCGATGAGTAATGGATTTTTTATATTTTTTGCATCCCTCCTACCTTGGCCAATTTTTTCAATTACCATTATCAGCCTTAACAAATAAAGGTTCCCCCATCCTTCCAGAAGAATACAAGTTTAAAGGGTAAATTCAATGGTAATGTCAGTTGTCTCATTTATCAGAAGATTAAAGCGAGAGAGCAGGGTGGTCCAGTTGCCTAGGCATCCGTACAATACCAAAGGTATCTCTTGCAAAGCTCCTTGTTGTACAGTTGCCTAATCAATTGGACTGCCCACACTCCTTACTGCATATTCCGCCATCACTTTTAAACTTCTGGCGGGAGATGTGGCGGGCATTATCATTGGGGGTACCCTTTAAGAGTAACTTCAGCACTAATAAAATCATATGGTTGTCATAGGTACAGTATCTATAGGCTTTAATGGGGCTGATGCAGTGTTGGACTGGAGTTTTTTACGTCTAAATTATTCTGAAGGACCACCTGCCATCTATACAGAATATCACGTCCACTTTTTTTTTTTAATCAAAAGAGTTTTTATTTTCAATTTTGAGGAAATGTACATTGAACACAATATTCACATATCCAAGAAACGAGTATAACATAAAAACAAAGCAAACAGAAGTACCTGATGATATTACAAGAGTTATTACATTACACTACATCCTGCAATTCACTTTCCATATATGGCTACTGGTAGTTTAATTACATGTTGAACAGAGCAGGGCCTCGGCTCATTTTGACAAAAGGCAGACCCTTCCAGTCCAGGAACTCCACCCAGCATCTCGTGTTCCCTGTCCACTGCCCCCCTTTCCACCCCGCCCTCCCCCATAAAAACAAAAGGTGTCCTCTAACTCATCACCTCCTATTCCCTATAGTGAGAACTCTGAATCCAACATGACCAAGACATCTGGAATTTGGCATACTGGAGATGTTGAGACGCGATCGTTTTCTCATACATACATGTTGTATTAACTAAATTAGTGATTTCTAGCATATGGGGCTGCACCTGGGATTTCCAGTGCCGGGTTATGATTAGTTTGGTAGCCATAAAGATATGTGCCACTATCGGCCGTGCGGTGGTCGGGATATCTCCTATACCCACTAACAGTAATGCCAGTTCCAGTGTAAGAGGAAAGCTCAGTTTAGTCACTGATTGTGCTACCTGATGTGCAGCCAGCCATAGTGGCTGGATGATTGGGCAGGACCACAGGGTATGTAAAAGAGTTCCTGGATCCCCGCATTTTCTCCAGCAAAATATTGAGGTGGCTGGGAACATTAAATTAAGTCTGGAGGGAGTGAAGTACCATCTCATGTTGGTTTTAATGATGGCCTCCTGAAACGAAGTGCACCTAAATATTTTATATATACAGTGGAATGTTTTCTTCCATTGATCCTCAGTGAAGGTTACTCTCAGATCCCTTTCCCATTTCAGCATGGCCGCAGTTTTAACAAATACACTTTTTCCCCCCAGAAGGTTGTAGTAGAACGAGATCCCCCTACCCTTCCCATCCGATGATACCAGATGTCTAACAATGTCCCTTGCAACATATCCGGACTTGGGGGCCGATCTTTGGAGAAAGTCTCTCACCTGAAGAAACCTGTAGAATTCCCTATGTGAGAGGCCGAATCTATCCCTAAGGTTTTGGAAGTGGAGAGTGTTATGATTATCGTAGAGATCATGGATCGAACCAGGTGGTCAGATCTAGGTCTGGGATCTGATCTTCTAAAAAAGTTAGAGGAACCTGAGTTAACGGGAGCTGCTAGTCCCGTCCCATTGTAGATGTGAATTGGAGCCAAATACTGTTAGTTACTGTGATGGGTGTGAGATATGTAGGCCTATTAGATCGGTGCCATAAATTGTTAACTAGAAGAGATTGTAGTGATGTGCAACCAATTATGTGAGTCTCAATCTCCACCCATCTCTTATCCCCTGTGTTTTTCCACCAGAATGCTTTCTGATCCAGAATACAGGCCTTGAAATAGTCCTTAAGACTGGGCAAACCAAGTCCCCCAACCCTCCTATGTTTAGTGAGTAGCTTGGCCGCTATCCGAGGACGTTTATTGTTCCATATAAATTTTAAGAGCATACTATGTGCCTGTGAGAAGAAGGACTGCGGTATATGAATCGGTAAAGACCTAAAGAGGTAGAGTAGCTTGGGGAGAATCAGCATTTTGTACGCTGCCACCCTCCCAAACCTAGAAATGATGTATTTCGAATACTTGGTGATGTCCTCTCGTATGACTGACAGCATAGGGGAAATATTTGTCTGGTACATCTTGCTAGAGGGAAAGGCCAGGTGGACGCCCAAGTAAGAGATCTCTTCACTGCGCCAGTCTAGTGTAAAGTCATCTTTTAAAGTCAAGAGCAGAGACGGGGGCACGTGTATAGGGAGGATCTGGGACTTTTCCCTGTTCAATTTGTAATATGAGACCTGACTATATTTATCCAGGACTTCAAATGTCGCCCTAAGGGAGGTCTGTGCTCAGCAGCATGACGTCATCGGCGAATAATGCCACTTTATGTGTGGACTCTCCCACTACTACCCCAGCTATATCGGTGGAGTTCCGTAGCATTTCCGCCAGGGGTTCAATGGACAAAATAAAAAATATCGGGGAGAGCGGGCATCCCTGTCTGGTGCCATTGGTGATGTCAAATGGGGCCGACAGGGTATTATTCACATACACCTTGGCTGTGGGGTTGGAGTATAAAGCCCGGATTGCTGAGTATATCGGGCCAACCAAGCCAAATTTTTCCAGGACCGAAAACGCATATTCCCAATTTACCCTGTCGAACGCTTTTTCTGCATCTAAATATAGAAAAACCGCGGGGGAGATAGATTTCTCTACTATTTGCAACAGGGATAACAGTCTTCTAGTATTATCTGGTGCCTGTCTACCCTTAACAAAACCTGTTTGGTCATTTTTGACTAGCAATGGTATTATGGACAGTAGCCTATTTGCTAGTATTTTAGCATAGATTTTCACATCTCCATTCAGTAATGAAATAGGCCTATAATTCGAGGTGGAGTCAGTTGATTTCCCAGGTTTGGGTAACGTGACAATAAGAGCTGTCAGCATCTCCTTAGGAAATGACCCAGTTGATATTGCCAGGTTAAACATTGGTAGCATGTGGTCTATCAGGGTGGCCTCAAAGGTTTTATAATAATCATTTGAAAAACCATCTGGACCAGGGGCCTTATGGAGGGGAAGATTCCTGATAGTTGTACTTATTTCTTCCCTGGTCATTGGTAGGTTCAATGTAGTTAATTGTTCCTGTGAGACGGAAGGCAGTTTTACTTTAGAGAGAAAGGAATTGATTCCCTCACTAGTGGGCTGGGGTGTTGTGCTATCGTCTCTGAGATTATATAGAGATTTGTAATATTCCTGAAAAGCATTAGCGATACCCATAGGTGTGTGGACAGGCTGGGAGTTAATGGGGTGTTTAATCAATGGTATGCGCGATTTGAGGGCTAGTGTTTTCAGCCGTTTTGCGAGTAATGCCCCGGACTTGTTATCTTGAGAATAATAACGAGTGCGCATTGTCTTTAGAGCCTTGTCGTGTTTTTGGAGAAGCAGGTGCTTCAAATGGAGACGGGCGTTCGCCAAGGAAGCAGTAGCATGGAACGACTGTTGTTTCTTGTTTTGGACTTCCAGGCCCTGGATGCGGTCCATGGCCACCTGATATCCCTATCCCTTTGTTTTTTTAACCTGCTTCCCAGACGGATAAAGGTCCCCCGAATACACGCCTTGTGTGCGTTCCAGAGTGTAAATGCATTAATATCTGGAGTGGCGTTAAACTTGAAGTATTCCGATAGTGACTCTTGTAGTTCTTTCGATAACTTTGTGTGCGAGATTATAAATGAATTAGCCCGCCACACGTAATCTGATACTTGGGGGTGTTGTGTCGCTATTGTAATAGATATAGGAGCGTGATCGGACCAGTGGATCACACCCACGTCGGCCGAGAATATTTGATCTATCAATCTTTGGTCTATCCAGAACATATCTATCCTAGAGTAGGATTTATGCCTAGCCGAGTAGAATGTGTAGTCCCTTTCACTGTCATGAAGTAAGCGCCATATGTCATATAAATTCTCTCTAAGTTTCAGTGAGCCAAGCGGGTTTCTCCTTGGCAACTGGGAGGATGAGGTGTCTAGCAAGGGATCGCAGATAGCGTTGAAGTCCCCACGCACGAGCAAAAGGCCTTTCTTGATGGCGTTCACTTTTTTCAGTAGCTTATTCAAAAATCTATGTTGGTTGCAATTGGGGGCATACAGGTTCACTATAGTATATTCAACCGCATTCATAGAACAGTGTACTATGATGTATCTGCTAAGCGGGTCTACCACCAACTGGTGGATTTGTACAGTAAGAAAGCTGCGGAAAGCGATAAGGACTCCTCTCTTTTTCTCAGGGAATGAAGAATACAAAATGGTGGGAAAGACCTTGTGGCTCAACCGCGATGGCCCCTTACTGGAGACGTGGGTCTCCTGTATACATGCGACATCACATTTTTGCTTAGTGAGTTCCCGCCATAACATAGATCTCTTAAAGGGGCTGTTCAGACCCTTCACGTTAAGAGATAGAAGTTTAAGAGCCATTGGATCTATTGGAGACTGAATGCTGCGAGTGTATATGTACTAAATGGAATGTATATGGTTCAGGGTTTCTATACAAACAGGTTGTGGTTGAAAATCGTACCTTCTGCCCAAGTGAGCAAGATGCAGTGCATATCAGGTTAAACATTACATAACTAAAGCAAACATGTAAACCAAAGTTACAGAAACAAAGCACATACATTACCGCACCGTAGTGCCTTGGTATCAGGATGAACCAATAGTTCGGGGGGAGAAATAACTATTTAGACATGACAGTGCTCGGTGTTTGGGCCACCCTTGAAAATCATGTAAACGAGTCAGCTAAGAATCAGGAACCACCGACTACAGTCCATTCTTCGGTCAATCGACGCAGAGGGGGACCAACCCTTGGGGTGGAGGTCGCTTGTGCCACATGAATGTTCCAATTCTTCAAAAGGGCTACACCCTCTCCGAGAGATGAGACGACGTGGATGGCTCCCGTCCGATTGATTACGAGCTTCGTGGGAAATCCCCATCAGTTGGGAATATCATGCTTGCGAAGTGGATTCGTGATGTCTGCCAGGTCTCTCCTGGCCTGGAGAGTCGCCGCTGATAGGTCAGCAAATAGCTTGACATTCGTGTATGGAGGAGGAAGTGGTTGGTGTCTTCTGGCTTTTTCCATGAGACGGTCTTTGGTCGTGAAAAAGGTATACCGAGCCAGTACATCTCTGGGCACCGAGTCCGGAAGATTTCTGGGCTTAGGAATTCTATGCGCCCTGTCGATACTGAGCTCATATTCAGCGCATGACGGCAATAATCGCTGCATGAAATTTTTCAAATAGGGCTGCAACTCTGCAGGGGGAACATTTTCCGGTATCCCCCTGAATTTAATGTTGTTTCTCCGATTCCTATCTTCATAGTCCACCATTTTAGCTTGTAGTTTGGAAAGTTTATCTTCCATGGAGTTATGGGAGTCCACCACTGCGTTATGAGATGATGCAAAGGAGTCCATCCTATTTTCCACAGTGGAGATCCTGTCCCCTAGTTCTGTCACGGTGCTTTGAAACGGCAATATGACTCTTGTAAAGTCCTGGTGCAAGGAGCTGCGCAGCGCCAGAAGCATGGCTTTAAGAATAGATTCTGACATCATTTTGTCAGAAGTTTGAAAGGCAGTGAAGATGTCTGCAATCTCTGGGGATGGTGAATTAACCTCCTCCTCTACCGGATTTGAGAGCCGCTGTCTGTGTTTTTCTGGGCTTTGGATCGGTGACTGAGATCTGCAAGGGGGAGAGGTAGGTGAGGTGCTGTCTCTCATGGCCACGGGCGTGTGTATCCCGGGGATCGAATCCCTTCTTTGAGGCAGAGGTGCCCCAGTCCCCAGTTTCATTACTGGCGAGCTCCAGTCATCGTTCAGAGAGAACTAGCTAGCTTGCAGAGCTCCAGGGATATCAGCCGGCATACCTGAGTGCTCTGTCTCGCTTCTCCGGGGTGAGGCAGGGCGGTCCCACTCCCTTGCTGCTTGTGCTTGTGAGTCGGCGGCGCCATCTTTGATCCCGCCGTCGGGGAAGAAAAAGCTGTCCAAGGATCTTTCTGTCCCCGATTTCTGGGGTTTCTTCCTGCGCATCTCTGCCGGTATCATTCCCCTAGTTAGGGTAAGTTTTTGGCCGTTTATCGTCGGTGTTTTGCCGCTAAGGTAGCCTCGATACACCCGAGCTCTAAACTTATGAGACCATCCGGTCTGAAGTGCAAGCCACGCCCCCATCACGTCCACTATTAATTGCATCATAAACAAGGTCTAGTAGATTAGAAACAAAAAATAGATTCACTCCAAAGTCTTCTGCTGGACCTGTGGGGCCCTGCAGTATTTAGGGCCCATTAATGTGACAGGGCCTAGGACCACCAGAGGATCCCATGGTACAGTTTGATCTTGGATGTATGTGTCCTTTTTGCACGTCTGGTAGGTTTACTTCTGAATACCTTTTTTTACAGTACTGAAAAGCATAGGCTGCTGCATTTTTCAAGTCAACAGTAGACCACAAAAATGTATATGTATAAGTATAGAACTTTGTTGTCAATGAAGTCAATGGTAGATGGATCCAAATGTATGGGCATACATTTGCACACCATACTGTATGTTACATCCCTCTAGTAGGGGGGAAAAGGGCAAAGGCACACATTTACAAGGCAGTTTTCGAAATAGTGAAATTTTTAATTTTGCAAAGTAATAGAAAAGTGGACGTGGTCTCCAAAGAGATGTAGTTTATGCCACATTTATTAAGAAAAATAGGTGGAAATTGTGCAAGTCAGAGAATTTAAATTAATTTAATTAAGAGGCACGCAACTTTTTATAAATTTGGCACAAATCACTCCAACTATATTCTTTATTTAGACTGGCGTAAGATATTCCAGTCTTAGTAAATGTGGGCCAAAGAATCTACTTTCCCTTTAAAAAAAAAAAAAAAACAGCACTGTCAGATTAATGTCAACTGTATGAAACTGTATACCAAAAAAAGTGCCATCTGATATAGGGCATAAAAATGCTGTGAACCTAGCCTAAGCACTTACATTCATCTACAGTCTTCAAATATGTATCTCAGCACTGCAGTATACGTCTCCATCTCACATTGCATCTTGCTCTGTTCAGATTGATATTCCTCTTGTCCTGTATTTATTCATACTACTGCAGATGCCTATTTCTCTCCGCCACCATATCATTTCTATTACAAACTCTTCTGGAAAGGATTTATTTTTCAGCATGTCAGTTTTTCATTGTTATTTCTGTTAACCAGAGATAGTTTCCCAGATCAAATAGTGTGCCTGCCATTACTGGAGCTGTATAGCAATAACCTTACGCCAATATAATATTTGACAAAGTATCATCATAACAAATGCTGAGGGATAAAAAATAAAATACTTGGAACTCGGAACCTGATAGCCGATAAAGATTTTTCCATACTCAATACATTTTATGTCCTGCATTACAATTTTATGTCTGTCTAGTTTCTTAATCTGTCAGCACATTCTTGGGTATAAAAGGAACATGTGTCCTCTATGATTGCTCTAAAATACTGCTCATTGTAGAGTATTTATGTGTAATACCATGCAGGGCCGCACAGTCCATGAGGCGAGATGAGCTTACATGTGGCGGCGCCACTAAAACCAGCCACTGCCACCCCCTCCTGCACTAATTGTACCTGCGCCTATATGGCCAGGCAAGTTCCGTGCCCAACCATTCAGTTCCTTACAATGACGCTGATTGGCAGGGCAGAATGGCACCTTGATCCCATTCCCACTAGGTGGAAAAAAAACAACTATACATACACACCTTGATTCCATTCCCACGCCGTCCTGTGTCAATGCAGGCCTGCTCTTTTCTGAGCAGGTCTGCTGGGGCTGAACGACGGTGCTGATTGGCAGGGCAGAATGACTTGCCCCGCCAATCAGCGCTATTCAACGATGCTAGTGGCGCAATGAAGTCCTCGCGCCGCTTACGTTGTTGAAAGGCACTGATTGGCAGGGCAAGTCATTCTGACCTGCCAATCAGTGCCTTTCAGCGACGCTAGCAGCGCGATGATGACATCACGCAGCTTCCGTTGTTGAAAGTCGCTGATTGACGGGGCAAGTCATTCTGCCCTGCCAATCAGCGCCATCGTTCAGCGCCAGCAGACCTGCTCAAAAGAGAGCACCCTTGCATTGACACAGGACAGCGTGGGAACGGGATCAAGGTGAGTATGTAAAGTTTTTTTTTTTCATGGTGCTAAAAGTGTGAGTGGAATTATCTGCAGGGGGAGCTATATGTGGGGCACTAGCTACAGTGGAGGCTATATGTGGGGCATTATGGGGGCTATATGTTGGGCACTATATACAGGGGGTAGCTATATGTGGTGCACAATCTACAGGGAAGGCTATATGTGGGGCACTATCTACAGGGGAGGCTATTTGTGGAACACTATCTACAGGGGAGGCTATATGTGGGACACAATCTACAGTGGAGGCTATATGTGGGACACAATCTACAGGGGAGGCTATATGTGGCACACTATCTACAGGGGGGCTATATGTGGGGCACTATATACAGGGGGCGATATATGTGGGACACAATCTACAGGGGAGTCTATATGTGGGTCACTATCTACAGGGGGGCTGTATGTGGGACTCCAAATACAGGTGGCTATATGTGGGGCATCATCTACAGGGGGGGCTATATGTGGGGCACTATATACAGGGGGCGCTATATGTGGGGAGCTATCTACAGGGGTTTATATGAGGAGCACTATCTAAAGGGGGCTCTATGGGAGGCACTATCTACAGGGGGCTTTATGGGGGCACTATCTATGGGGAGCACTGTGTGTGGTTGGGACACAATGTATGGTGCTATTATAATCAGGGGCACAGTGTATGGTGCTATTATAATCAGGGACACAGTGTATGGTGCTATTATAGTTAGAGGTGTAGTGTATGGAAGTATTATATTTAGGGCACAGTGTGTGGCACCATGAGAATTGTATCTTCGTTTATATGTGCAGAAATGTTTGAATAGTGAGAAGTTGAAGACATCTGAGCGGCAAACTGCAGAAATAGGCCATGGCTGGGAGAAGTCATTATAGAGGTCTGGACCGGATAGAGAAGAAATGAGAAAAAGAAAAACTAGAATTTTAGTTAGTCAGCGGTGAGTCACTTAATATAAATGTTTATTCTGTCTCTAATCAGTACTGTAGTCACAGCATGATCTGTAGCGAGATGATGGGTGGTATGATTTCAGGTTTTTTTGTGAAACAGAAAATCCCAGCATATCCTTACCACTGTTGGGTCCATGCTGGGAGCTGTAGTTTTGCGCCGTACAAACCTATACGACAGGGGTTGCACTAAATTGAGCTTTATTTGTTCTAGTGCTGCATCTATGTATTGAGCTTGGTTCTGGCGTTGTATTTATGTACCGAGCTTGGTTCTGGTGTTGTATATATGAATTGTGCTTAGTTCTGGTGCTGTGTATATGTACTGAGCTTGGTTCTGGTGCTGTATATATGTAATGAGCTTGGTTCTGGTGTTGTACATATGTAGTGAGCTTGGTTCTTGGGATGTATATATGTACTGAGCTTTGTTCTGGTGCTGTATATTAGTACTAAGCTTGGTTTTGGTGTTGTATTTATGTACTGAGCTTTGTTCCGGTATTGTATATATGTAGTGTGCTTGGTTCTGGGGATGTATATATGTACTGAGCTTTGTTCTGGTGCTGTATATATGTACTGAGCTTTGTTCTGGGGTTGTATTTCTGTACAGAGCTTGGTTCTGGTGTTGTATCTATGTACTGAGCTTTGTTCTGGTGCAATATATATATGTATTCAGCTTGGTTCTAGTGTTGTATTTATGTGCTCAGCTTTGCTCTGGAACTGTATATATTTACTGAGCTTTGTTCTTGTGCTGTATATATGTACTGAGCTTGGTTCTGGTGTTGTATTTATGTACTGAGCTTGGTTCTGGTGTTGTATTTATGTACTGAGCTTGGTTCTGGTGTTGTATTTATGTACTGAGCTTGGTTCTGGTGTTGTATTTATGTACTGAGCTTGGGTCTGGTGTTGTATTTATGTACTGAGCTTGGTTCTGGTGTTGTATATGTGTACAAAGCTTGGTTCTGGTGCCATATATATGTACTGAGCTTGGTACTGGTGTTGTATGTTTGTGCTAAGCTTTGATCTGGTGCTGTATATATGTACTGAGCTAGGTTCTGGTGTTGTATTTTTGTGCTTAGCTTGAGACTGGTGCTATATTTATGTACTGAGCTTGACTCTGGTACTATATATAAGTACTGAGCTTTGTTCTGGTGTTGTATATATGTACTAAGCTTTGTTCTGGTGCTGTATATATGTACTGAGCTTTGTTATGGTGTTGTATACATGTACTGAGCTTTGTTCTGGAACTGTATATATTTACTGAGCTTTGTTCTTGTGCTGTATATATGTACTGAGCTTGGTTCTGGTGTTGTATTTATGTACTGAGCTTGGTTCTGGTGTTGTATTTATGTACTGAGCTTGGTTCTGGTGTTGTATTTATGTACTGAGCTTGGTTCTGGTGTTGTATTTATGTACTGAGCTTTGTTCTGGTGTTGTATATGTGTACAAAGCTTGGTTCTGGTGCCATATATATGTACTGAGCTTGGTACTGGTGTTGTATGTTTGTGCTAAGCTTTGATCTGGTGCTGTATATATGTACTGAGCTAGGTTCTGGTGTTGTATTTTTGTGCTTAGCTTGAGTCTGGTGCTTTATTTATGTACTGAGCTTGACTCTGGTACTATATATAAGTACTGAGCTTGGTTCTGGTGTTGTATATATGTACTAAGCTTTGTTCTGGTGCTGTATATATGTACTGAGCTTTGTTATGGTGCTGTATACATGTAATGAGCTTTGCTCTGGAGCTGTATATATGTACTGAGCTTGGTTCTGGTGCTGTATTTATGTACTGAGCTTTGTTTTGGTGCTGTATATATGTACTGAGCTTTGTTCTGGTATTGTATATATGTACTGAGCTTTGTTCTTGTCTTGTATTTATGTGTTAAGCTTTGTTCTGGTGCTGCATGTATGAACTGAGCTTTGTTCTGGTGTTGTATATATGTACTGAGCTTGATTTTGGTGCTGTATTTATGTACTAAGCTTGGTTCTGGTGTTGTATTTATGTGCTAAGCTTGGTTCTGGTGCTATATATATATGTACTGAGCTTTGTTCTGATGCTGTATATATGTACTGAGCTTGGTTCTGGTACTGTATATATGTACTGAGCTTGGTTCTGGAGCTGTATATATGTACTGAGCTTGGTTCTGATGCTGTAATTATTTACTGAGCTTTGTTCTAGTTCTGTGTTTATGTACTGAGCTTGGTCCTGGTGCTGTATATATTTACTGAACTTTGTTCTGGTGCTGTATATATGTACTGAGCTTTGTTCTGGTGCGGTATATATGTACTGAGCTTGGTTTTGGTAATGTATATATGTAATGAGCTTGGTCCTGGACCTCTATATATGTACTGAGCTTTGTTCTGGTGCTGTATTCATGTACTGAGCTTGTTTCTAGTGCTTTATACATGTACAGAGCTTTGTTCTGGTGCTGTATATATACAATGAGCCTTGTTCTGGTGCTGTATATATGTATTGAGCTTGGTTCTGGAGCCGTATATGTCAGGGCTTGGTTCTGGATGTTAAGGATCTGCCAGGCACAGCTTCTGTGTATACGCCCATAGATAATCAGTCTGCACCTGCTTCTATGTCTGTGAGACTGACTCCATCTTCCACCACTCAGGATGGCAGGTTTAGGAGTGGGAGAGCCTATCACAGCCTGGCCAGACGGAGCTAGCTCCCGCCCTCTGTCTATTTATACCTGCCTTTCCTGTTCCTCCTTGCTTGTGATTCTTCTGTTTGGTTTCCTAGCCCTGCTGCAGCTTCTGTACTATTTGACCCTGCTTCATATGACCCTGGCTTACTGATTACTCTCCTGCTCTGCGTTTGGTACCTCGTACACTCCTGGTTTGACTCGGCTTGTTCACTACTCTCCTGCTCTGCGTTTTGTACCTCGTACACTCCTGGTTTGACTCGGCTCGTTCACCACTCTTGTTGTTCACGGTGTTGCCGTAGGCAACTGCCCCATTTCCCTTTGCTTCTGTGTACCCTTGTCTGTTTGTCTGTCGTGCACTTATTGAGCGTAGGGACCGTCGCCCAGTTGTACCCCGTCGCCTAGGGCGGGTCGTTGCAAGTAGGCAGGGACTGAGTGGCGGGTAGATTAGGGCTCACTTGTCTGTTTCCCTACCCCCATCATTACACTGGAACTGTAATTATATAGATTATATTTCTAATAACAAAATTGCGGGGCAGATGGAATTTTTTTCAATTCATCGTATATTTAATAGGAACCTGTCAGGTAATTTTAACCCCTTGAACCATCACCATGCAGTAATACATGACCTGACAATATTTCCAAACATTTCCCTGTATGTTGTTTTCAGATGCAGAAAAATCTATAAAATCAACTTTTAAACCGGTGCACACTATAGGCTAATTACTCATTAAAGGGTCATGGGGCGGTGCAGCTATCCTGAAGAGTTACATAGTCCTTCCTCCAAACCCAACTTTCCATGCTTGATTGACATCCCCTAGCTGTTATACATCACTACCAGTCTCCTCCAACTTTCTCAGATGCGCCATTGCCTTGTACTACTTGGGCAAACACTGTGCAGCGAGGTGTACTCTGCCCGGCTGCACCGCACATACCAGTACAAGGCAACGGCGCATCCGCAAGAGTTGGAGGAGGCTGCTAGTGATGTAGGCCAGGGGGATGTCAAAATCAGGGGGGCGCCATTTCAATTTTTGCCTCAAGCAGCAGAAAAGCTAGAATCGACCCTGATACCATGGACATAACTAATAGGGTAGCAGGCATAGCAGCTGCTATAGGGCCCAACAGTTTTTAGGGCCCACCGATACTAAGAGGTGAGGTGATTTTAGTGATCACTCTAGATGAAAGAGACTCTGTACCCACATTATAAGTGGCCTACCTTCTACATAATGTGATTGGCGCTGTAATGTAGATTACAACAGTGGTTTTTATTTAGAAAAACAATCATTTTTGACGGAGTAATGACCTATTTTAAATTTATGCTAATGACTTTCTTAATAGTCAACTGGGCGTGTTTTACTTTTTGACCAAGTGGGCGTTGTGGAGAGAAGTTTATGACGCTGACCAATCAGCGTCATAGATTTCTCTCCATTTATTTACTCTGCACATAGTGATCTTACTAGATCACTATGAACAGTCACATACACACACATTAACGTTACTGAAGTGTCTTGAGAGTTAATAGATATCACCTCCAGCCAGGACATGATGTCTATTCACAATCCAAACACTTCGGTAACGTTTATGTGGGATTTACAGCACAGCAAGCGTAATCTCGTGAGATTACGCTTTAAATGACAGTTCTCAAACACTTCTCTCCACAACGCCCACTTGGTCAAAAAGTAAAAGACGCCCAGTTGTCTATTAAGAAAGTAATTAGCATAAATCTAAAATAGGTCATAACTACGTAAAAAATTATTGTTTTTTAAATAAAAACCACTCTTGTGATCTACATTACAGCGCCAAACACATTATGTAGACGATAAGCCACTTATAATGTGGTGACAGAGCCTCTTGAATGAAGGCAGGAGCGAAAGGTGACTGGGAAATGGAATGAAGATCAGTAGGAGAGCAAGTAAAAGGACAGAATGAAACATGGGACAAAATAGAGACCAAAATGTTACCATACCACCTCTATTCTTTGTAGAGAGTATAAACAGTAATTAGTTCTAGAAATAGTATTTAGTTTAAATGTATTGGGTTTGTATGAGGTTAGAAATACATGACATACAGAAATTGCTAGAGGCAACATCCGGGCTGGAGAGCGTGCTGGCAATATATCCCACTGTATGCTTATAGAGTGGGATATGTTGCAGCCTTCCATCGGAGGTATACATCCGATGGAAGGCAATGACATGACATGAAGGAGGCCTCAGTAAGTCAGGCATGAGCTTTAAGGGGCACTTGCGATTCGCAGCTAATTTTTTCAGATCTACTTGAATCAGACAGTCGATTCGATTGGATCGGACTCAAAACTATTTGAGTTGAAAGAAGGGAACGTATAATATCTGAATCTTCTGTAAAACATGGATAATATAATGTTAGTATACATTACAATATAACAGTAAAAATGTTCAAGTACATCAAAACATCCTCCACTTAAATTCACAAGAGCATTTTCAGCAAGTACAGTTGCATACTATTAGCTTGCAAATGTTGTGCGCTCAAAAACAGCAATTGAAATACTGCTAAAATAGCATTCATATAGCCATGACTGAGTCCAGGTTTATGTGGGCCCTTGGGTGACACAGACTTAGTGGGCCCCGTTGCAGGGGGAACTCACGGCAGCAGTAAAATGGCAGAAAATGGAAGTTGTGCCCTTATATAGAAGTTAGCCCTGTTTATGTCCCCATATAGAAGTTAGGCCCCCAGTTTCTGCCTCCATATAGACTTTAGGCCCCGTTTATGCCCACATTTAGATGTTAGGCCCCCCAAGTTTGTGCCCCCATATATGCAGTGCCCTCTGTAGCTAATGCCACAGTGCCCTCTGTAAATAATGCCACAATGCCATTTGTAGATAATGAGTTGTGCAGCAAAAAAAATGAGGGAATGGCGGCGCTCCTCCGAGACTATATATGAGGTGGGAAAATGCAGGTTGCCGGCTGCCACCCACTGCGGTCCCTCGGTGCTAATTCCTTAGTACCTGGGACAAGATATAAATAGCAGTCTAATCACCGGCATCGGCGCCAGGTTTAAGAGGATAAGGAACGGAGTCAGGTAAATATGATCAAGGAGATCTTTAATTCAGAGGACGGCGCGCTTCTGGACCGGACTGGTCCCTTCGTCAGGTCAGTATACACTGGTTGCACGTGTAATGTGTGCATATATATGTAGTAAAAAAAAACGGGAAAACACCGGTACACAGCAGTTCACTAATCATTCATGATTTCAGTAGCCGTTACTGGATTAAAGCCACGGAGGGTGTGTACCGGTGTGTTTCCGTTTTTTTTTACTACATATATGTGCACACTACACGTGCAACCAGTGTATACTGACCTGACGAAGGGACCAGTCTGGTCCAGAAACGCGGCGTCCTCTGAATTAAAGATCTTGATCATATTTACCTGACTCCATTCCTTATCCTCTTAATAATAATAATAATAATAATAATAATAATCTTTATTTATATAGCGCCAACATATTACGCAGCACTTTACAATTTAGAGGGAACATGAAACAAACAATATCAGACATTACATAGTGACAAAGTTCATTTACAATTCAAACCTGGGGAGTGAGGACCCTGCTCGCAAGAGCTTACAATCTATGAGGACATAAGGGAGACACAAAGTGTAATAGTGTTTGTTCTGTACAATGGTCCGGCCATTTTTATACACATGCGGTGATAACATAAAGCTGCATGAGCCGGTCACCAGCCAGTAACCGTGTATGACGGACATGAAGAGAAGGAGTGTGAGGGAATCTTATTCTGATGACTAATCTAAATGGAGGGCCATGGAAAGGAGTCAGATTAGGGAATGTTATAGGCCTGTCTAAATAGATGTGTTTTCAGGGAACGTTTAAAACTGAGGATATTGGGAATTAATCTCATTGTCTGGGGTAGCACATTCCAGAGGACGGGTGCAGCACGAGAGAAATCCTGGAGACGGTAGTGGGAGGTTCGGATTATGGAGGATTTTAATCTAAGGTCGTTGGCAGAACGTAGAGCCCGAGTAGGGTGGTAGACAGAGATGAGGGAGGAGATGTAAGGAGGTGCAGCACTGTGGAGAGCTTTGTGGGTGAGAGTAATAAGTTTGAATTTTATTCTGAAGGGGATGGGCAACCAGTGCAGTGACTGGCACAGATTAGAGGCGTTGGTGTAGCGGTTGGTCATAAAGATGAGCCTGGCTGCTGCATTGAGGATAGATTGGAGAGGGGAGAGTTTAGTGAGGGGAAGACCGACTAGTAATGAGTTACAGTAGTCAAGACGAGAGTGAATCAGAGCAACAATGAGAGTTTTGGCAGTTTCCTCCGTAAGAAAAGAGCGGATTCTGGAGATGTTTTTGAGGTGAAAATGACAGGAGCGTGAAAGTGATTGTATGTGAGGAGTAAAGGAAAGATCTGAGTCAAAAATAACCCCGAGACAGCGGGCGTGCTGCTTAGGAGTTATGATAGTGCCACACACAGAGATGGAGACATCAGGTTTAGGGAGGTTAGTAGATGGTGGGAACACAAGGAGCTCAGTTTTAGAAAGATTCAGTTTCAGATAGAGAGAGGACATGATGTTAGAGACAGCGGACAGACAATCACTGGTGTTCTGTATTAGAGCAGGGGTGATGTCACGGGAAGAGGTATATAATTGGGTGTCATCAGCGTAGAGATGGTACTGGAAGCCAAATCTGCTGATGGTTTGTCCAATAGGAGCTGTGTAGAGAGAAAAGAGGAGCGGACCTAGGACTGATCCCTGAGGAACCCCGATATCAAGGGGAAGAGGAGAAGAAGTGGAACCAGCAAATGACACACTGAATGAGCGGTCAGAGAGATAGGAGGAAAACCAAGAGAGAGCCGCGTCCTGGAGGCCAATAGAGTGGAGCATGTTAAGTAGAAGTTTGTGGTCTACAGTGTCAAAGGCTGCAGAGAGATCCAAAAGAATCAGGAGAGAGGATTTACCGTCCGATTTAGCCGCCAAGAGATCATTTGAGACTTTAGTAAGGGCAGTTTCTGTGGAGTGTAGAGTGCGGAAACCAGATTGTAAGGGGTCAAGAATGGAGTTAGCAGAGAGATAGCGGATAAGGCGAGAGTAGACCAAGCGTTCCAGGAGTTTGGAGATGAAGGGCAGATTAGAGACTGGTCGGTAGTTGGCAGCGCTGGATGGGTCAAGTGTTGGTTTTTTCAATAATGGGTTTATAATGGCATGTTTAAAAGCGGAGGGAAAGATACCAGAGGAAAGAGAGAGGTTAAATATGTTAGTCAGGTGACTAGTGACAGCTGGGGAGAGGGACTGGAGGAGGTGTGAGGGGACAGGATCACTAGGGCAGGTAGTAGGACGAGAAGAAGAGAGGAGCCTCGAGACTTCTTCTTCAGTTATTGGGTCAAATGCTGAGAGTGAAGAAGAGGGAGTGCGGGGGGGAAGGGGATCGATGTTACTAGGGGACTGGGAGATAATATCATGCCGGATGTTGTCAATTTTAACTTTAAAATAATTGGCCAGGTCTTCAGCACTGAGATCTGTGATTGGCGTCTGCACTTTAGGACTAAGGAGGGAGTGAAAAGTATCAAAGAGGCGTTTTGGATTATTAGATAGTGTGGAGTTGAGAGAAGTGAAGTAGACTTGTTTGGCGCGGTGAAGGGCAGAGTTGTAAGTTTTGAGCATAAATTTGTAATGGAGGAAATCTGCATCCAAATGCGATTTTCTCCACAGTTGTTCGGCACATCTCAAGCACCGCTGAAGAAAGCGGGATTGAGGCGTGTGCCAGGGTTGTCGTCGTCTTTGTCGGGTGGTTCGGAGTGTAATGGGGGCTGCTTCATCCAATGCATTTTTGAGAGTGTTATTATAAAGTTTGGCAGCCAGATTGGGACAGGAGAGGGAAGAGATAGGGGACAATGAGGACTGTAGACTGTCTATGAGTTTCACAGTGTTAATGGCATGTAGATTTTTGTATGTCTGATACGTAGGGATGACCTGAGGAGGCAGAGAATATTTGATAGTAAAGCAGAGAAGATTGTGGTCAGAAAGCGGGAGAGGAGCGTTAATAAAGTCAGAAACTGAGCAGAGCCGGAAGAAGACCAGGTCAAGCGAATGCCCGTCTTCATGTGTAGGAGAGTTAGTAAGTTGTGACAGACCGAGGGACGAGGTTAAAGATAGAAACTGGGAGGCAGATGAGGAGATTGGGTTATCAATGGGGATGTTGAAGTCACCCATGATGAGAGTGGGTGTTTCAGAGGATAGAAACTGTGGAAGCCAGGCAGCAAAATGATCCAGGAATTGGCGGGGTGAGCCCGGTGGGCGGTAGACAACTGCCACTCGGAGGGGAAAAGGGTGAAAGAGTCTGAGGGTGTGGACTTCAAAAGAGGGAAATGTGAGTGAGGGGACCGGGGGAATGACCTGGAAAGTGCAGTGTGGGGAAAGAAGTATACCTACTCCTCCACCCTGCCTGTTCTCAGTTCTGGGGGCATGAGAGAACTGGAGACCACCATAAGATAGAGCAGCAGGGGAAGCAGTGTCAGACAGGTGTAGCCATGTTTCTGTAAGAGCCAGAAGGTTGAGAGAGTTAGAAAGGAATAAGTCATGAATAAAGGTGAGTTTGTTGCACACGGACCGAGAGTTCCAGAGAGCACAGTTAACCCCTTAAGGACGCAGCCTAGTTTGGGCCTTAAGGCTCAGAGCCCATTTTTCAAATCTGACATATTTCACTTTATGTGGTAATAACGTCGGAATGCTTAAACCTATGCAAGCGATTCCGAGATTGTTTTCTCGTGACACTTTGGGCTTCATGTTCGTGGTAAAATTTGGTCGATATATTCAGTCTTTATTTGAGAAAAATTGCAAAATTTAGAGAAAATTTAGAAAAAATAGCATTTTTCAGAATTTAAATGCATCTGCTTGAAAAACAGACGGTTATACCACCCAAAATAGTTACTAGTTCACATTTCCCATATGTCTACTTTAGATTAGCATCGTTTTTAGAACATTATTTTATTTTTCTTGGACGTTACAAGGCTTAGAACATAAACAGCAATTTCTCATATTTTTAAGAAAATTTCAAAAGCCTTTTTTTTAAGGTACCTGTTCAGTTCTGAAGTGGCTTTGAGGGGCCTATGTATTAGAAACCCCCATAAAGCACCCCATTTTAAAAACTAGACCCCTCAAAGTATTCAAAACAGCATTTAGAAAGTTTTTTAACCCTTCAGGCATTTCACAGGAATTAAAGCAAAGTGGAGGTGAAATTTGCAAATTTCGTTTTTATTTCTGAATTTCAATTTTATTCTATTTTTTTTCTGTAACAAAGAAGGTTTTACCAGAGAAACACTACTAAATATGTATTGTCCAGATTCTTCAGTTTTTAGAAATGTCCCACATGTGGCTCTAGTGCGCTCGTGGAATAAAACACAAGCCCCAGAAGCAAAGAAGCACCTAGTGCATTTTGGTGGTGCTTTTTTATTAGCATATATTTTAGGCAGCATGCCAGGTTTGGAGAGGTGTTGAGGTGCCAAAACAGTAGGAATCCCCCAAAACTGACCCCATTTTGGAAACTGCACCCCTCAAGGAATTAATTTATGGTTATTGTTACCATTTTGACCCCGTAGTTTTTTCACAGCGCGTATTTGAATTGGGCTGTGAAATTAAAAGAATGACAATTTTTCCAATAAGATGTCATTTTTGATCAGAATTTCTTATTTTCACAGGGAACAAAATGCCCCATTTTGTTGCCCAATTTGTCCTGAGTGCGGCAATACCCCATTTGTGGTGATAAACTGCCGTTTGGGCCCATGGGAGGGCTCAGAAGGAAAGGAGCGCTATGTGTTTGTTGGAGTCCAGATTTTGCTGTATTGGTTTGCGGGTGCCATGTCGCATTTGCAGAGCCTCAGAGGTATCAAAGCAATGGAAACCCACCAAAAGTGACCCCATTTTGGAAACAAAACCCCTCAAGGAATTTATTTATGGGTGTTGTGACCATTTAGACCCCACAGTTTTTTCACAGAACTTATTTGAATTGGGCTGTGAATTTAAAAAGAAAAACTTTTTTCCAATAAGATGTAGTTTTGGCTCAAAATGTCTTATTTTCACAACGAATAAAATACCCCATTTTGTTGCCAAATTTGTCCTGAGTGCGGCAATACCCTATTTGTGGCCATAAACTGCCGTTTGGGCCCATGGGAGGTATTAGAAGGAAAGGAGCGCTATGTGTTCTTTGGAGCAGAGATTTTGCTGGATTGGTTTTCGGGTGCCATGTCGCATTTGCAGAGCCCCAAAGGTATCAAAGCAATGGAAACCCACCAGAAGTGACCCCATTTTGGAAACTACACCCCTCAAGGAATTCATTTATGGGTGTTGTGACCATTTAGACTCCACAGTTTTTTCACAGAATTTATTTGAATTGGGCTGTGAATTCAAAAAAATGAAATTTTTTCCAATAAGAGGTAGTTTTGGCTCAAAATTTCTTATTTTCACAAGGAATAAAATACCCCAATTTGTTGCCCAATTTGTCCTGAGTGCCGCAATACCCCATTTGTGGTGATAAACTGCCGTTTGGGCCCATGGGAGGCCTCAGAAGGAAAGGAGCGCTATGTGTTCTTTGGAGCCCAGATTTTGCTGGATTGGTTTTCGGGTGCCATGTCGCATTTGCAGAGCCCCAAAGGTATCAAAGCAATGGAAACCCACCAGAAGTCACCCCATTTTGGAAACTACACCCCTCAAAGAATTTATTTATGGGTGTTGTGACCATTTAGACCCCACAGTTTTTTCACAGAATTTATTTGAATTGGGCTGTGAATTCAAAAAAATGAAATTTTTTCCAATAAGAGGTAGTTTTGGCTCAAAATTTCTTATTTTCACAAGGAATAAAATACCGCATTTTGTTGCCCAATTTGTCCTGAGTGTGGCAATACCCTATTTGTGGTGATAAACTGCCGTTTGGGCCCATGGGAGGGCTCAGAAGGAAAGGACCACCATGTGGCCTACTGGGAATTTTCTGGTGCTAAGTCGTGTGTGCAGAAGCCCCTGAGGTATCAGTACAGTTGAAACCCCCGAGAAGTGACCCCGTTTTAAAAACGACACCCCTTAAGGAATTCATCTAGAGGTGTAGTGAGCATTTTGACCCCACAGGTATTGTGTAAAAGATAATGCGCAGCAGATGGTGCAGAGTGAGATTTGCAATTTTCTATATATATGCCATGTCAGTGTCCGATATATTGTGCCCAGCATGTGCCACCGGAGACCTACACCCCATAAACTGTAATGTTGGCTCTCCCGGGTACGGCAATACCCTACATGTGGCTGTTATCAGCTGCCTGGGCACACAGCAGGGCTCAGAGGGGAAAGATGAGGAGGGGTAAGCTGTGCGAAGTGGATCAGAGCGAGTAAAACTGGGGTAAATTAAAAATAAAGGGATGGATGATAAATTTGAAAACACTCTTTCATACAGAGCTCTGGTTTTTTCGGGACACGCGTCACATTGATATATTGTGTCCTTCCTTATCCCCCTCTTATAGCAGACTCTGCACCTCTTTTGACTTTTTCCCTTCTTGCCAGTTTGGGGAACTTCTCCTAAAAAGTGTTGCCCTGGTATGATGCCTGTGGCCCCGCTTCCAGAAGTACTGTAAGGCTTCAGGACTTGATCTGACAAGTCCACCCCTCCCATGTACCTATTGTAGTCCAGGATGCAGTCTAGTTTGGGGGTCCCTGTACTGGTACCTCGTACAGGTACATGGGTACTGGTGTGGCATCTCCCTGGTCTTGTACTTGAGACACAATATGTTGCTGCTAGATTGTGCCCTGCTCTCACCCCTTCTGAGTGTTTGCCCAAGCAGAGTCGTAGGGAGGCCTCTCAGGTTTCTTCTAGCAGTGCCGCATGCTGCAGGACTTCTGGAAGCGAGGCAGTTGAAGAGTGGGACGCTGGTATAAAAATTATCCAGGTAGAGGTGGTAACCCTGGTCCAGCAGTGGGTGCACCAAATCCCACACAATTTTTGTATTAACTCCCAGTAAGGGGGGACATTCTGGGGGCTGAGAACTGGTGTCCTTCCCTTCATATATCCTAAATTTGTAGGTATACCCTGATGCACTCTCGCACAGCTTATACATCTTCACGCCATACCTTGCCCTCTTACCCGGCAGGTACTGGCGGAATTGAAGCCTCCCTTTAAAATGTACCAAGGACTCATCATTAGAAATACACTTCTCGGGGGTGTATGCTTGGGCAAACCGGGCACTGAAACGGTCTAATAGGGGTCTCCGTTTATACAAACGGTCAAAACTGGGGTCATCTCGGGGTGGGCACGGCTCATTATCAGTATAATGTAAGAAGCGAAGTATTGCCTCATTTTTATTTTATTTTTTAGTTTCCAGCTCAGTTCTGAAGTTGCTTTGAGGGGCCCATATATTAGACACCCTTATCAAACACCCCATTTCAGAAACTAGACCCCTCAAAGTATTCACAACAGCATTTAAAAAGTTTATTAACCCTTTAGGCGTTTCACAGGAATTTAGAGCAAAGTAGAGGTGACATTTAATTAATTTAATTTAATTTATTAGGCACCATGTCCGGTTTGAAGAGGTCTTGTGGTGCTAAAACAGTGGAAACCCCCCAAAAGTGACCCCTTTTTGGAAACTAGACCCCTTGAGGAATCCATTGTAGTTTTCTTGGGGTGCATGCGGCTTTTTGATCAGTTTTTATTCTATTTTTAGGTGGCGTGGTGACTAAAAAAACAGCAATTTTACTATTGTTTTTTATTCAATTTTTTTTACAGCGTTCACCGTGCGCTATAAATGACATATTCACTTTATTCTGCGGGGCGATACGATTACGGCGATACCAGATGTTTATAGTTTTTTTTTATGTCTTATGGCGTTTGCACAATAAAATACATTTTGTAAAATATAATTTATTTTTTGTGTTGCCTTATTCTAAGAGCCATAACTGTTTTATTTTTCCATCAGGAAAGCCGTGCGAGGACTTATTTTTTGCGTAACGAACTGTAGTTTCGATCAGTACCATTTTTAGGTACATGCGACTTTTTGATCTCTTTTTATTCCATTTTTTGGGAGGTGAAGTGACCAAACAATTGTGATTGTGGTACGGTTTATTATTATTTTCTCTTACGGCGTTCACCGCGCGGGATAAATAACGACATCGTTTTGTAGTTCAGGACGTTACGGACGCGGCGATACCAATTATGTATAGTTTATTTGTTTATTTATATATTTTTATTAATAATAAAGAACTGATAAGGGAAAAATGGGGACTTTTACTTTTATTACTTTTAAATCTTTTATTTTCTTATTTTTACACAACTTTTTTTTACTTTTTCACACTTTTTTTACTTTGTCCCACTAGGGGACATGAGAGCAGGAGGCTCTGATCGCTATTCTAATACACTGCACTACATGCATAGTAGCCATCACGGCCCGCTATCGTGTAGCAGGCCGGCGATGGCAGCTTAACCCCTAAGAAGCCGCGATCGCTATTGAACGCGGCTTCTAAGGGGTTAATCGGCGGGGACCACCGCGATCGGTCCCTGCACACTAAGCTGTGATAGCCTGCTGTCGGAAACAGCAGGTATCACAGCTCAGACACGCGCCGGGGAAAGATGGCGCCGTGTTTACTCAGGTCAGTAATAGTACTGACCTGAGCGCGAACGTTCTACTTAGCAGGACGTACTATTACTGACCTGAGCGCGAAGGGGTTAAAAGAGACAGGAGAAGACATACAAGGAATGGCAATAAGATTTGCAGGGTTTCTATGTGTGGCAGGTAAGTGGTTGAGCTTGGCAGAAGAAAAGGGAGGGCCAGGGTTGGGAGAGATGTCCCCTGCAGCGAGTAGCAGGAGAATGGAGAGAGACAGCAGATGGTTCTGTGATTTATGAGAGCGTTTTTTATGTTGGGCAGTGGGATGAGATGGGTTAAGTTGACTGAGGAAAGTGAATAGTGAATGGGAGCTGTACATGGGCGAGGCAAGGAGAGAGGGACTGATGTAGACTGTTTTTGGGCAAGTCTTAAATGGGCGATAGGATTGAAAACCAAGTGCAGCTATAATGATGAGAGCGGTGGCAAACATGTTTGTTTACAGATAGTTAGAAATCTAATATTGAGAGCGTGGGCTAGTTTGTCTGGTTTGGTAATGCAGCTTACCTGTCACTGACCCTGTGCAACTGCCATGTATAACTGCCGATGCCCGTGATTAGACTGCAATTTTTTTCTTGCCTTCCTATATATTTTTAGATGATGCCACAGTGCCCTCTGTAGATAGTGTCACAGTGCCCTTTGTAGATAGTACCACAGTGCCCTCTGTAGATAGTGCCACAATGCCCTCTGTATGTAGTGCCACACACACACCCTGTAGATAAATCCACAGTTCCCCCTGTAGGTAGTGCCACACAGCCCATTGTAGGTAGTGCCACCAGGCCCCTGTAGATAGTGCCCCTGTAGATAGTGCCCAGGGCTAGTCCCACAGCGGTGGTGTGTTCCGGTTTCAACTGTATCTGTGTCCTCAGGACGCAGATACAGTTGAATCCAATTATGGAGCAAGGAGCTGATATGCTCCTTGCTCCAGAATTCACTGTGTAATTGCAGCTGCAGCTGTGAACTGCTCGACACAGACAGGTGCGATGTAGTGACGTCATCGCACCTGTCTTCGCAGGGCCACACACTGCACAGAGCGGGGGAGCAGAGGGATCTCTGCCACTCATCGTAGGAACATCGATAGGTAAATATTTATTTTATTATTTTTTTATTAGGTACCATGGGGCATTATACTGTGTGGTGGCAGCTAAGGGGGCATTATACTGGGTATGGGGTGACCGCAATAGGGAAGAATACTGTATGGGGCAGCTTTGGGGGTATTATACTGTATGGGGCAGCTATGGGGGCATTATACTAGGTATGGGGGGCCACAATAGAGAAGTATACTGTACTTTTGACAGCTTTGAGGGCTTTATACTGTATGGGGCAACTATGGGGGTATTATACTGTATAGGGGCAGCTTTGGGGGCATTATACTGCATGGGGCAGCTATGGGGTCATTATACTGTATCAGAGCAGCTATGGGGGAATTATAATGTATGTGGCAGCTATGGGGCATTATACTATGTGGGGGAAGCTATGAGTGCATTATACTGTGTGGGAGGAAGATATGGGGGCATTATACTGTGTGGGAGGCACTATGAGGGCATTATACTGTGTAGGGGCCACTATGGGGGCATTATACTGTATGTGAGCAGCTATGGGGCGCTATACTGTATGTGGGCAGCTATGGGGCATTATACTGTGTGGGAGGCACAATATGCGCATTATACTGTGTGGGGACACCTAATGATATTTATGTGTGGGTACAGCTATAGGGGCATTACACTGTATAGAGGGCAGCTATGGGGGCATTATTCTTTGTGGGGAGGCACTATAGGGACATTATACAGTCTGGGACAGCTAAACGGTGTGGAGGTCACTAAGCGGTCATTATACTATGTGGGGGCACTAAGGGGTCATTAGACTATGTGGGGGCACTAAGGGGTCAATACACTATGTGGGGGTATGCTATAGGGGCATTATACAATGCGTGGGCCACTAGGGCATCATTATACTGTGTGGGGGCCCCACTCAGATGTGTTTCAACCCCACCTGTGCTAAACCCCTAGCTACACCTCTGGCTGCCGTATGTAAATATACACTTGGGGTATGTACACACGGGGTGGATTAGCTGCCGATTTTCCGCAATGGAAATCAGTAGCAGCAAAGTGGTTGAGAATTTAGCATATCTGATCCACACAGTGGAGAAAATATGCAGAAAAGAAGTGCATAAATTGACTTGCAGTGCAGATTCGCTATCTGCAGCATGTACATTTTTCTTGCGTAAAATCACCGCAGAATTTATGCACAAAAAAAATCCGGTTCGAAATTCCACAGTGTTTACGCTACGTATACGTACCCTTAGGAAACCCACACACATAGTGGATTTGTTGCAAATTGTCTGCAGTTTATCCGCTTCAAAATCCACGTGTCATATACGGATTTTACTGTGGCTTCTACGTGGATTTTACTTCTGGGAACCGCACTCTGGCTTTTAGTATTGAACTGCTTACATAGAGCGTATGTAAACTTTTCTGTCTGCCAAGATATTTACGACTGAGCTAATCTAGCAAAAGTAATATTTAATGCTAAAATTCCCAAAAGGATATTCTATAAATATTAAACAATATTAAAATTGCACATTTTTAACAATCAAAAATTCTACATTTCACATTAGCCAGAAAACAATTTTTCTTGTTTACAAGCAACATTTTTACAAATTCAATTTTATGTATTGTTCATTTTGGCCAAATAAATTGTATTGTAACAAAAACATAATTTTTGGAACATAATTTGGAACATAATTTTGCAAGAAAATTGTCTTATTCTGCCTTATTCTTGTTCCTCCTAACGTCAGTAATACAAGTTATCTTGCCGCATGGAGTACACCTTGCCATTCACCTCTGAAATGCATCAGAATAGACAGGAAAAGGAGTTAATGGCATTCTATTCTAAACTTCAAGCCATGGCTGTGCTTTTGTAATGCAGGGAAGAGTTATTTTCTTTATAAATGGAAACAGATTAGGAGGCACAGTGGTCAGACCTACTCCCTTCATCTGCATAACACCTGCATTCTGAATGAATAGCCCGCACTTAGATGAAGTTCAAAAATATTCATGAATTTTAATTCAGAGCTTCGAAGGCTTTTATTAGTCAACAAGTAGAACAATGCTCCAGCTTCAGGGTTCATTTGCAAGAAATATGGCTCAGTGCAGAGCCTGAAGGATTTCCACTAGTTGGTTCAACCAGTTAGTGGTTCAAAATAAACACAGATATTGTCTGGTAATGAAGTGGGAACGTAATATAGAGAGAAAATTGGGGGATCGCACGCTTGATAGTATACTAAATAATAATGGGTACTAAAGGACTCATTATCGACATTCTAGTCAAAATATCTTTGATTTATTAATCAGTATTCATATATCGCCATATGTTCTGCATTACTGTACTGAGAATGTACTCACATACAGAGCTGGCCCTGGAATAAAAGCTATACGAGGGTCTGCACCTAACCATCAATGTCTTTAAATGGTACCATATCTAGTAGAATCTATATAGCATGATTACATTACTGGGCATTTAAAAGTCATTGCACCACCTTCTTATCTATTGGCATGGTTCACTTCATGTCTGGGGTAAACGTTTGGTTATACAACCAGAAAAACTCGAGGCATAGACGTCTAATATGCCCATAGACTTTCAATAGCCAGGCTTATGCCATAAGAGTATCCTTTTGGCATATGTTCGGTATATGTATTTATTGGTCTTCTGTTGCCTCAACTGTATTTTAAATCAGTCACCTAAGCTTTTGCAATCCGACTGTAGTTCTATAAAACGTATACCATGTAGTGCACAATAGCAAACATATGCAACTGTAGAGGAATATATTTGTATATGTTTGGGGCATACATGCTCCTGATGAATGTGGACCTAGGCTAATCCAGCTTTGTTTGTGTGACTGTATTAACTATGGTTGCAATTACTACCCCTGCAACTCTTATGGCTATGCCACTGGTGACATTGCTCCCTTACATTATAGGAGCTAACAATCTAAATGTCACTCTCTCACACACCCCAAACACTCTATGGACAATTTCACAGGGAAAAAAATAAGTATCGATCTATCTATCTATCTATCTATCTATCTATCTATCTATCTATCTATCTTTATCTTTCTGTCCATCTCATATCTATCTATCTATCTTTATCTTTCTGTCCATCTCATATCTATCTATCTATCTATCTATCTATCTATCTATCTATCTGTATGTCTATCTGTGTATAGATTAGATAGATAGATAGATAGATAGATAGATAGATAGATAGATAGATAGATAGATAGATAGATAGATAGATAGATAGATAGATAGATAGATAGATAGATAGATAGATAGATAGATTTATACATAACAATGTTATGTTTGTTGAGGGTTTTTTTTAGATGTCCGTTCTGTTGTGCCAATGTGGAATGCACTTTTTTCCTCTAAAAAAAATGAATATAAAGTCTTGAGTTGTCCAATTAAAAATGTTATTGAATTATTTATTATATGTTTCTTTTATCTCTGTTTTAGAGAAGTGACATCCACTACTGGCAGCTATTATAGTTCTCATAGTTCTCATAGGGACTAACCATTTCCCAGACTCCTGATCAGAAAATCTGCCTAGTTCTATAGTTTGTGGGAATTTATCAATGCACAACAGACTGGTTATTCAAGAGTGGGGAAAAGGCTGATTGACAACCTGTGTAGGAGCCATAATGGCAGCCAACTTGGTTTTCTTCCAGTTTCCACATCAATAACAGAGTAGAATATAATTTATATATATATATATATATATATATATATATATATATATATACATATATATATAGACCTCCAATGGAATCCCTCAATGGAAAGGCAACACTGATGTGAACACAGCCTTACTGTGCACAATGACAATAATATTGCAATGTTTTATTAGAAACATGTAAACAAAAGAAATCCCCAATAGTTATAGTCAGTTCAAACAGAGTTTTTTGGCCCTGATTTTTACGTGGAAAAACCAAAAAACTTCCGAAGTCGCCGAGGCGGAAATATTTTTTTTGGCCTCTCACGGAAAAAAAAACGCATGTTATTTCTTTCCTGCGGTCTCCGCCTCTAACCACCCATTGAAATCAATGGGGGCAAAAAAAAGTTTTTTGCCTGCCGTCCTTTCATGAGATACAATTGCTGCAGGCAAAAACCTATGGAAAAATGGCGCAGGCAGTTGAAAATCTGCCTCAAAATTCCTAAAGGAATTCTGAGACAGATTCTTTCTGCCTGCAAAAAACTCTGCGAGGACAGGGCCTTACTAAAACACTTTATTTTGTCACCAATTTACATATTTTTCCAAATCTAATATAAATATAGTATTTAGAAACAAGTTTCTTGGTCGTATAAATAAGATCATAGCCTCCTAAATATCTTTTAGGCATGGTTATGGATATGACACATATGTAATTGCTACAGTATGTTCTTGTATGTTTGGTTTCCTTGGTTTCAGGTGCCTGATAACTGATCATTGTGAGATCACTAGGAGCTATTCACATTGCTTGAGCCAATGCAAGGAAAGGAAATAGCATAACATAAAGCATGTATGGCGTTGTAGATCTACATCAGATTTAATATCCCTTCTAATAAATATCTGTCTGTGATTCCATCTGTGGATCAAGCCCGATAGTAACAAAGACTGACTATTCATTTCTATAGTTTTAAGTACCAATAAAAAATGCTATAAAAAATCATTTTAATTTCACTTGGAATATTTGTATATTGGTAAAATGAGAGAGCAAATGTATTCTTTATACTTCCTAATATATTCTCTGCTATAATCCCATCCCCAAAGGCTGATCCTGATAACTGCTAGCAAAGGTTAAATGCATGCAGACAGTTATATGTGTATTAACATACCTATCCCAAACTCCTTTTTAGCTACAGTTTTAGAATCAGTACGCAGGATGGAATTATTTTTGTATTAGTATATCAAAAACTACATGTGCTGCTGTAATTTTACCAATATGTACATATTCCTGGAGAAACCCTATAATGTTACTCGAGGGGTCAAGCGTACAAGTTGGAATAATGTGACAGATTTATCTATACATTCCTCCCCCCTCCACATTGGTCATAAAATAAAATTTTCACGGCGGTCATTAGTGGGCTTTATTCTGATGCATACGTCTTTTCACGGCGCTGCATCAGGATAAATAAACAGAGCAGAGAGCCGTTAAATGTCCCTGCTCTCAGCGGAGGGCTGGGGGCATCCCTGCTCGAACGTGTGAGATCGATATTAGTATCGATCTCACCTGTTTAACCCCTCAGATGCGGTGCTCAATAGCGAGCGCCGCATCTGATTGGTTTTGGAAAGAGGGAAGGAGCTCCCTCTCATCCCACTCATACCCGGCGAGTGTCTGTGTCTCGCCGAGTGTCTGTGTCTCCGATGGCAGCCTAATATAGGCCCCCAGGTCTGCCTGTAGTGAACGCCTGCTAGGTCATGCCAGAGGCATGGCCCAGCAGATGCCTGTCCGTTTTAAAAAGACAGGCAATAATACACTGCAATATAAAAGTATTGCAGTGTATTATAAATGCGATCGGAGGATCGCAAATAAAAATCCCCTAGTGGGATTAGTAAAAAAGTAAAAAAAAGTGTAATAAAGTTAATAAAAAAAAATTCATTTTTTTTCTTAAAAAAAAACACTTTTTCCCCTTACAAAAAATGGGTTTAATTTACTATTAAAAAAAACAACAAAAGAAAGCAAAAAAGTTACACATATTTTGTATGGCCGTGTCCGTAACGACCCTGACTATAAAGCTATTACATTACTTAACCCGCACGGTGAACACAGTAAAAAATAAAATAAAAAACAATGGAAAAATTGCTGTTTTCTGTGAATTTAGACTTTAAAAAAATGTGATAAAAAGTGATTAAAAAGTCGCATCTACTCCAAAATGATGCTATTAAAAAATACAACTTGTCCCGCAAAAAACAAGACCTTATGCAGTTATGTCGATGCAAAAATAAAAAAAAGTTATAGCTCTTCGAAGGTGACGATGGAAAAACTATAAAAATTGCTTGGTCATTAGGGCCCAGAATGCAAGCAAGGGGAAGGGGTTAAACTATACTCACCTCACCGTTCCTCTTTGCTTCTCCTTGAGCGTTTACAAGCTCTTGAAACCGAGCAGCGTCAGGGCCTTACATGCGACACAGCACTCAATGTCATGAGTGCTGTGTCACATACAACCTTCTGACCCTGCTCGGTGTCAGTACATTGTATGAACTGTAACATGCTGAGGGAGTCTGAGGGGACCCCGAAGGGAGAAGCGAAGAGGATCGGTGAAGTGATGTTTAAATTTTTTTTTTTCTTTAAGTGCTGTATGATGCCTTTCATACATAGCAAAATATAGAAAGAATCTGTACTGTATTAGAAAGTGAAGCTCCACTTTTGAACAGCTTCCCAAATTTTACTATTTTTTCACGACACAATATGTGTCAGTCATAATGCTAATTACTTTTCTCTACACCGGATTCAGATAGTCATGTTCCACCCATGTTAGAAAAGATGGTAAACATCATTGTCAATCTCTGTATTTGTTTTACTTCTGGACATATTAGCCAAAATTTCAGACAAAAAAAAGTATAGCTCCACATACAAAGAATACTTTTCCTGCCCAAACTTTGGCACTAACTACAGAAAAAGTTGCAGCCGAGGCAGGGGCGGACACAGAGAGCTCGGGGCCCCCGAGCAAGAACAGTATATTGACCCCTTGCTCTCCAATATCTTATCAGAGATCACCACCTTATGTCGCTCTAACAATCCATTAGTAATTGTTAGCCATAAATTGTATTACATCAGGCATTTATATGCAATCTAATAGATAAAATAATGCTGCTTTAAACCCTTTCCGACATCGGCTGTATATATACGGCGCTGTCGGGAAGGGGTTCACTATAGAGCACAGTATAGTCAGAAGCTGAGCCCGCACCATCACCGCCAGGCATCATCTGCTGTTATGGCCAGGACCGTAGCTAGTTTCCAATCCGGCCGATTAACCCCTCAGATGCTACGCTCCATAGAGATCGCAGCATCTGGGATGTTTTTAGCCACCGGCACAACAGCGACGCAATCGCAGGGGTGCCGATGGTTGGTATGGCAACAGGAGGCCTAACAATGGCCTCCGTGTTTGTAGTTCAGTGTATTAGAATAGTCATCAGGGCTTCAGGCCTTCAAGTCCCCTAATTTGACAAAAAAAAGTTGAAGAAAAGTTTATAAAAATGTTGTTAAAAAAATAAAAGTTTGAAGTTAAAAAACTCAAATTACCCTTTTTTCCCATAATAATAAAAAAATCTATACATAATTGGTATCGCAACATCCTTAACAACCCAAACTATAAAATTATTACATTATTTATCCCACACGATGAACGCTGTAAAAAGAAAAATAATAACATTTGGTCGTTTCCTCTGCGAAAAAATAAAACAAAAAGTGATCAAAAAGTTGGATGTCTCCCAAAATGGTACCAATAAAAGCTACAGTCAGTTTCGCAAAAAATATTTCTTGAAAATGTGAGAAATTTCTGCTAAAGTCTGCTAAATCCTTATAAAGTCCTAGAAAAATAAAAGGATGTTCAAAAAACAATTTCAATCTAAAGTAGACATATGGGAAATGTTAATTAGCAACTATTTTGTGGGGTATTACTATCTGTCTTACAAGCAGATGCATTTAAATTTATAAAAATGTACATTTTTGCAATTTTTAGCTACATTTTGTTGTTTTTCACAATTAAATACTGGATGTATCGACCAAATTTTACCACTTACATAAAGTCCAATGTGTCACGAGAAAACAGTCTCAGAATCACTTGAATAGGTTAAAGCATTCCAAAGTTATTACCACATAAATTGACATGTCAGATTTGAAAAATTAGACTCTGCCAGGCAGGTCATAACTGGCCACAGCGGAAAGGGGTTAAGGTGACTGTGGGCCCCCTACCTACTGGGCCCCTGTGCAGCTGCACAGGTTGCACCAATGGTATGTCTGCCCCTTAGGAGAGGCAAGGTGGGATGATTACTATAGAAACCGCCAGACACCGGAGCCTCGCCTGTACAGGAGCTTTGCAGGTGAGGCTTCAGCATCAGACGAATGCGATAACAGCAATCCTACTCTGCCGTTCTAATCTTTGAATGGAGAGAGCTGCTGTTCTTTAAAAGTAGACATACACTTTACGCAATACGTATTTAGAACCCAAAATACTAATATGAACACATTAAAAGCATTTTCTGGGAGCTGTAAAATATGAGAATTACAATCATAATAACCCGCACGAAAAACGCCATCTTTAAAATTATTAATGGACACATCAATTTTTATTATGGAAACTAGAAAAAAATTCCCCTATTTTTACAGACTGTGAAATTTACAGCAACTTTGATGAGAAATGATGCATCATGTGTCCGAACTAAAATAGAGAGTAAGAGATTTATACATTTACAATGTTCAAGTCCTATCATTATTGGCGCCCTATAGAGATTTCATTGTTATAAGATTATGTAATAGTTTGAATTTCTTGTTAAGTTTGTCTGTAGAATACAATATATCTGTAGTTCTAATAAAAAAAGCCAGTGAGAGGGCAGTTCTGCATTCCCTCATCATAAGTAACTGTGAAATATTTCTGTCTGTGCCTACCAATGACTAGGACAGGCTGTGTTCTGAGCAGAAGATGTTAGCGTCTTGTAGCGTTATCACTACGTCTCCAGCTCCTCATTAATATTCCGTACATACTGATGCATTTTCTATATCATTGTCTATTAACAAGGAGGATAATCATTCATTCAGTTATCAAGCAGTCAGCAAGGACCTGGCCTTGAGTATTTAGTGCAAGGAATCATGGGAGATCAGAGAAGGTTAAATGTGATTGACATAACATTATCTACATTTTCTATATAATTATAGTTTAATAATGAAAGCAGATGTCAGATTACGCTCACAGCTTTTAGTTCAAACAGTCCCCGATATCTATTCACAAAGCAGAATATTAAGGCGCGAGCACACTTATATATTTACAGCCGCTCAAAAATACTTTTCCGCTTCCACGTTACAATGAGAATGTTTTCGGGCGCACTTTAGATATGTTATTTGTTATAAGTGCCAGGGAATCGACTTAAAGGACTTGAAGTGAAAGTAGAATGAAACTATACAAAACTGCCAGACAAGCTAAAACAAAAAGTAACAGAAATAAAGAACAAAAGCAAAAGAACAGGAACAAAGTGGCCTGGGGGTGGACGATGAAACAAAATATTCTCCTCATTGAAGTGGAGAGAATGTTATGTAACATATTAGAGAATACATGTCACTTCTATTTCAATAGGACTTCTGCTATAAAATGTATGTTTCCCTAGGTGAACCTTAGATAGAAATAAGGAAATGACATGAATAGCCATTCCCATATATATATCAGAATCACTTCATGGCTGTTTATATAATACCACAGGGAAGCTATGTTATATTAAATTAACCATGTCTACAAGATCATCCTATCAGTGGCATACACCATTCAGAATGTAGGATATTGTAAATGGTAGTCTAATAGATTCACACAGCAATTATGGAGAATTTTATTTCCCACTGGCCTGCTTTTTTATACCACCTTCATTTATACCACCTTCACCGTCTTGTTCTGGCTACCATAGGAATGCATTGAGAACTTGAGTTCCGTTTTCTGAAAAGCACAGTGATTCCAGACATGTCAGAGAGAAGATCACTGCGAATCCACCTTTGTTTTTTGGGTTTCGTATTTACGACGTACAGGGTGCGGTAAAAATTACATGTTAGCTTTATTCTACAAGTTGATACAATTACAGAGATACCAAATTGATATCGTTTTTCATGTTTTACCACTTTTATAAATACAAAACTTTTTGTTAAAAAAACGGCTTATTTTTTAGTCTATTTAGTTGTGTGATGACTTATTATTTGTGGGATGAGCTGTAGTTTTTATTGGCACAATTTTAGTGTACGTGCGACTTTTTGATCATTTTTTGCTAAGGTGACCAAAAAACATCAATTTGTATTTTCTTTTGTTTGTTTTTTACGGCGTTCACCGAGCGAGTTAAATAACATTATATTGTAATAGTTCAGACTTTTTCGGATGTAGTGATACTAGTTATGTAAACTTTTTTTTTAACATTACTTTAGGGAAAATATGAAAAAATTGCGTTTTTATTTTTTAATAGTTTTTTTTGTACATTAAAAAAACACTTTATTTAACTGTATTTGATTTTTTTATTAGTCCCCCTAGGAGGCTTGAATCAGCGATCATTTGTATGGTATACTGCCATACTACTGTATCGCAGGATATCGCTATACTGGCAGTCTCCTATGAAGTCCTGCTGGAGGCAGAGCTTCATAGGAGTACAAAGGTGGCAGACCTGGGGCAAGAACAACCATTGCCCCCTCATCGCATTACAGGGGCACCGTTGGCATGTCAGAGGGCCCCCCCCCCCCCGTATTATAATGGCTTATATGCTGTAGTCGCTATTGACTGCGGCATTTAAGTAATTCCTCCAACAGAGGAATACTTCTATCACAAAATAAGAGGCAGGATAACCAGCATAATGCATAATTCAATGTCTTTATTAGATATAAAACACATAATATAAAATGGAACGACAAGCCTATGATGCGAGGATCCCCAGATGTAAATACTAAAAACCTCCTATAGAAAGAAATGCATAGGTAAATAAAGCAAAGTGCAAGTGCCAGAACAATAAATGCAGCAGCAAGTCCCCTGAAGTTCTCCATCACAAACCTCGGACTTCTGGGGTCTGTGTCGGCAGCTCTGTAGAAATTAATTGAGCGCCGGTCGCGCTTGTGCGCATGCGTGACCAGCGCTCCTTTCATTTTTATTGAACTGCGCAGACGCCGGAAGTCAGAGGTTAGTCATGGAGAACTTCAGGGGACTTTCAGTCCCCCGTTCTCCCTATCGCTGCCAGCGATCACACATGTATCCCCTGTCCTGTGTATGGGGGATACATATCTTGTGTAGGACACACTGTAGGTCAGATTTTTTGGGGGGGGGGTTGGGGCTGCATGGTGTTACCTACAGGGGGGCTGTATAGCGTTACCTACAAGGGGGGCTGTATAGCGTTACCAGCAGGGGGGATGTATAGTGTTACCTACAGGCAGGCTGTATACCCCCTGTAGGTAACGCTATACAGCCCCCCCTGTAGGTAACGCTATACAGCCCCCCTGTAGGTAACACTATACAGCCCCCCTGTAGGTAACGCTATACAGCCCCCCCCTGTAGGTAACGCTATACAGCCCCCCCTGTAGGTAACGCTATACAGCCCCCCCTGTAGGTAACGCTATACAGCCCCCCCCTGTAGGTAACACTATACAGCCCCCCTGTAGGTAACACTATACAGCCCCCCTGTAGGTAAAGCTATACAGCCTCCCCCTGTAGATAACGCCATACAGCCCCCTCTGTAGATAGCGCCATACAGCCCCCTCTGTAGATAACGCCATACAGCCCCCCTGTAGATAACGCCATACAGCCCCCTCTGTAGATATCTACAAAGGGGGCTGTATGGCGTTATCTACAGGGGGGACTCTGTATGGCATTATCTACAGGGGGTCTGTATGGCGTTCTCTACAAGGGGGCAGTATGGCATTATCTACAGAGGGGGCTGTATGGAGTTCTCTACAGAGGGGGCTGTATGGAGTTCTCTACAGAGGGGGCTGTATGGAGTTCTCTACAGAGGGGGCAGTATGGAGTTCCCTACAGAGGGGCTGTATGGTGTTATCTACAGGGGGATGTATGGCGCTATCTACAGAGGGGGCTGTATAGCGTTATCTACAGGGGGCTGTATGGCGCTATCTACAGGGGGGCTGTATGGTGCTATCTACAGAGGGGGCTGTATAGCGTTATCTACAGGGGGGCTGTATGGCGCTATCTACAGGGGGGCTGTATGGCGTTATCTACAGGGGGGCTGTATGGCGCTATCTACAGAGGGGGCTGTATAGCGTTATATACAGGGGGGCTGTATGGCGCTATCTACAGGGGGGGCTGTATGGCGTTATCTACAGGGGGGGTTGTATGGTGTTATCTACAGGGGGGCTGTAAAAAAGGCACTATCTACAAGGGGGGGTTGTGTGACACCCAGGGGAGGGGGGGTCCCAGTCAAAAGTTTGCTATGGGGCCCAGTCTTTCCTAGTTACGCCCCTGGCAGCAGCCATATATTGACAAGTGTCGAGTTAGGGAAAACAGTTAGACTAGACAGGCACAAAAAAAAGGATAGAATACAGACCAAAAGAGGGGGACCCTGATGCCCAACATGTGTTTCGGCACCTGCTTCATCGGTTCTGCATTTTATTTTGTGTCTAATAAAGACGTTGTATTTTGCATTATACTGGTTATCCTGCCTGTATTTTGTGATAGGAGTATGCAGCATTTAAGTAGTTAAATGGATGGAATCAAAGAGATCTTCGATTCTGCCCGTTACAGCTGACACCCGCTCGTATGGAGCGCACTCAACCCGTAAATGCGCTCCATACTTCCCCTTGGCGGCTGTCACATACAGTGGAGGAAATAAGTATTTTATCCCTTGCTGATTTTGTAAGTTTGCCCACTGTCAAAGTCATGAACAGTCTAGAATTTTTAGGCTAGGTTAATTTTACCAGTGAGAGATAGATTATATAAAAAAAAAAAAAGAAAATCACATAGTCAAAATTATATATATTTATTTGCATTGTGCACAGAGAAATAAGTATTTGATCCCCTACCAACCATTAAGAGTTCAGCCTCCTCCAGACCAGTTACACGCTCCAAATCAACTTGGTGCCTGCATTAAATACAGCTGTCTTATATGGTCACCTGTATAAAAGACTCCTGTCCACAGACTCAATTAATAAGTCTGACTCTAACCTCTACCACATGGGCAAGACCAAAGAGCTTTCTAAGGATGTCAAGGACAAGATCATAGACCTGCACAAGGCTGAAATGGGCTACAAAACCATAAGTAAGACGCTGAGTGAGAAGGAGACAACTGTTGGTGCAATAGTAAGAAAATGGAAGACATACAAAATGACTGTCAATCGACATCGATCTGGGACTCCATGCAAAATCTCACCTCGTGGGGTATCCTTGATCCTGAGGAAGGTGAGAGTTCACCCGAAAACTACACGGGTGGAACTTGTTAATGATCTCAAGGCAGCTGGGACCACAGTCACCAAGAAAACCATTGGTAACACATTACGCCGTAATGGATTAAAATCCTGCAGTGCCCGCAAGGTCTTCCTGCTCAAGAAGGCACATGTACAGGCCCATCTGAAGTTTGCAAATGAACATCTGGATGATTCTGAGAGTGATTGGGAGAAGGTGCTGTGGTCAGATGAGACTAAAATTGAGCTCTTTGGCATTAACTCAACTCGACGTTTTTGTAGGAAGAGAAATGCTGCCTATGACTTAAAGAACACCGTCCCCACTGTCAAGCATGGAGGTGGAAACATTATGTTTTGGGGGTGTTTCTCTGCTAAGGGCACAGGACTACTTCACCGCATCAATGGGAGAATGGATGGAGCCATGTACCGTCAAATCCTGAATGACAACCTCCTTCCCTCCACCAGGACATTAAAAATGGCTCGTGTCTGGGTCTTCCAGCACGACAATTACCCGAAACATACAGCCAAGGCAACAAAGGAGTGGCTCAAAAAGAAGCACATTAAGGTCATGGAGTGGCCTAGCCAGTCTCCAGACCTTAATCCCTTCGAAAACTTATGGAGGGAGCTGAAGATCCGAGTTGCCAAGCGACAGCCTCGAAATCTTAATGATTTACAAATGATCTGCAAAGAGGAGTGGGCCAAAATTCCATCTAACATGTGTGCAAACCTCATCATCAACTACAAAAAATGTCTGACTGCTGTGCTTGCCAACAAGGGTTTTGCCACCAAGTATTAAGTCTTGTTTGCCAAAGGGATCAAATACTTATTTCTCTGTGCACAATGCAAATAAATATATATAATTTTGACAATGTTATTTTTTTTTATTTTTTTTTATATAATCTATCTCTCACTGGTAAAATTAACCTAGCCTAAAAATTCTAGACTGTTCATGTCTTTGACAGTGGGCAAACTTACAAAATCAGCAAGGGATCAAATACTTATTTCCTTCACTGTACATGTACGTGACAAGTCGCCAAGGGGTTAAAAGACTACATTTGTTAATTGCTATTTTAGTAATGTCCTAATATATTAGTGTATGTTCACCAAAGGCATCCCTACTAGGTTCCTATATACTGTATACCCTCCAATCTAATATAAGTGCTTGGTTGGGTTGTCCTCTGTGGAACCCCTATCATGAATTAAAACTATTTGTAAAGGGAGCCTTGTTAAATGCTGACCAATCTGCAGGCAGCATGTTATATAACAGTAGGAGCTGAGCATATTTATATATATTTTTGTAGCAAAAGTTTCAGTTTAACTCTTAATTTATTCATTTAAACTCCTGCTTTTTCTAGGCTTAGGAGTCCAGTGGATGGTCCCATTCACTGATAGACAGCTATCTCCGTATTCACACTCATACAGGGAAGGCTGCCAATCACTGTGTAGGACCGCCCACTGTACTCCTAAGCCTAGAATAAGCAGGAGTTTAACTGAATAAATTACAAATTATCCTAAATCTTTTGCTAAAAAACTATATATATTAATCTGCTCAAATCCTCCTGTGTATAACATGCGGCCTGCAGATGGGACTGCTTTTTCAACATGACAGGTTCCCTTTAAATTTAAACGGGTTGTCCCCAACCGGACCCCGCGCCGATCAGCTGCTCTGGCTGCCTCCGGGCGCCGGATGTCCTGAACGGTAAGCATTAGTTGGAGCTGGAAGCAGATGGCTCAGACCACTGCAGCTTGGCCGCTATTCTGTGACTGGAGCAATCTGCTTCCGGCTCTAACTACTGCATATCGTTCGAAACATCTAGGACCCAGAGGCAGCCGGAGCGGCTGATCGGTGCGGGGCCCGGGTGTCAGGCCTGCACCAATCATATACTGATGACTATCCTGTGGATAGGTCATCAGTTGTCCGGTAGTGGACAACGCCTTTAACTTAAAATGAAAAAAAAATATCAGTTTGTAGTATTCAAAAACATCAAGAGCAAAAGTTTGCATTTTTGCATAGAAGAGTGGGGGAGATATATCAAAAATTGTGCAAAGGAAAATAGTTGCCCATAGATAGGCAATTAATACGTCTCCCCTAGTGTGTCTTTCAAACTGAAGAAACCCAGCATGCAATCCCCCTAAACATTCCCACAAGGGGTTGAAATTAGATTATGTCCATCATGTTTTATTTCCCTGTCTGTGCTGACTGAGCATGCACTAGAGAAGAAGCTGGGTGAACTGTATCATAGGAATTCTGATCAAATCCGAAGCCCATTTATAAGGGTATGAGGGATTTATTCTGCTGTGATGAGAACATATTTCTCATGAGTTTACAAATCAAAGTTTTGTTTTTTTTGTGTGAAAGCAGCTATAAAACACATCTAGTACTCAAAATTCCCATAATACACTATGTTAAAAGTTGGTCTTAATCGCTGTTCTCAGTGATGGCACTGTATATACTGGTGCACTCAAAAGACTATACAGTAGGGTAGTATTGAGATTTGTCCATATCATATCAATAAAAGTTGATATGGACGAGCCTCAAGTAAATAATACCCCTATTTTCCTCTATATCAGTGGTCAGCACTTTATGGCTAGATTTACATGTTGCATATTTTTACGCAGCAGTTTTAGCTGCAGCGAACCCACAGGAAAATCTGCATGTTTTATATGCAGATTTTGTTTCAGATTTGGTTGTGGATTAAATAAGGACCATAGCATTTCTGCAGCAAATCCGCAACAAATTTTCCGCATTAAAAACATGCAGATCTTGCAGTGGATTTCCTGTGGCCAAATCCATAGCAAAAAAATATGCACCTTGTGAATCCACCTAATGATCTCTAGATATTATCAATTATTTATGCCTATATTTTCAACCCCTCTGCGCCGTACCCTTTTATTAACCTTCAATTTTATATAATGATTCCAAATCCTAATTTTCTAAATATTACTTTTTCCTTTGTCTTCCTTTTAACCTTATTTTATCAAAAATAATAAATATCTACTTATATTTTAACTAAATCCATTTCATTAAAATACCGGATCTTCCATCACTCTCTAAGATGTAACGGATCATTCAGAATAATTGTTTAACTCTGTCTGCACTTATCATGTGCGCTGAATTTCTGCGCACTTAAGATTTCCAGGTCATCAACCATTCACATTGAATCTTTTCTTGAAAAGAAATCATCTGATGGAACTGTGCCCTTCAAAACTCTTCTAGAGCCTTGGTAAAAGTTAAGAAACATAATTAAACTCTGTGCACATTAACATTTATATAATACATAAACCAAACGCTTCTCCCGATTCACCAAACAAATTACATTCGGAGCATTATAATCAGCTACTTATCAATGGGACCATTTGAAATTATTTCTAGTTCTACAACTCAAAATGCAAGATGCCTTAAATACAAACCCTGTACATTTACATACTGATTTCATGAGCAGAGCAAAAGGTATTTGCCAGTAACAGTACAAGACTCAGCATTTTTATTGTCTGCAAAATCCTGGTCCTCTCTGATATGAAAATTCAATTATTTTAGAACGGGTACTCTCATTAAATTTTGACAAGCAGTGCAAGTAAGGTACCAAGGATAGCTCTAAAACCAGTTGGGTCTGATAGCACCAGGCGGAATTTTAAATTGTAGTATTTTTACTCAACGAGATTACCTGACAATTTAATATTAAAAGAAACAAAATTAATCAAAATATTGCTCTCTTTGGCATTTTTGGAGATTCTTGCAACAATGTAATGCATATATAAGCTTATGTGGCTTTGCATGTTTGCTTTTAACAAAGAGGCTTAAGTGTTATGTGGAGAGGAGGGTGTTTATTGGGTCCAGGAATAAGTAATGGTCACTAGTTTGTACTGCAGCTATCATATACAGCTATCAGTGTGTGTATATACTGGCCAATGGATATAAATTAATGAGATAGATAGATAGATAGATAGATAGATAGATAGATAGATAGATAGATAGATAGATAGATAGATAGATAGATAGATAGATAGATAGATAGATAGATAGATAGATAGATAGATAGATAGATAGATAGATAGATAATTCTCCTTTTCAAACCATGAACGTATTTGATGCACCATACATTACACAATAGAGGGATACAAACTCAAAACAAGACATGTATAGAAATAAAATATAGGGCATGTGCGAAAGAGTTTACAGTACAAAAGGAGCCGAAACACAAGATTGGAAGGGGGAGAATAAAGGTCATAAGAGTTATTCATAAGGTTTTAAGATGAATATGGAATGACAGTTTTGAATATATAGCAAGATTATGGTTGGTTTTGAGGAAATTTTTCAAATCTGACATGTGTCACCTTATGTGGTGATAACTTTGGAATGCTTTTATCTATCCAAACGTTTCTGACTTTGTTTTCTCGTGACACATTGGACTTTATGTTACTGGTAAAATTTGGTCAATACATTCAGTATTTAATTGTGAAAAACACTAACATTTGGTGAAAAATTTGAAAAATTAGCATTTTTAAAAATTTCAATGTACCTGCTTGTAAGACAGATAGTAATGCCACACAAAATAGTTGCTAAATAACATTTCACATTTGTCTACTTTATGTTTGCATCGTTTTTTGAACATCCTTTTATTTTTCTAGGACGTTAAAAGGCTTAGAACTTTAGCAGAAATGTCTAAAATATTCCCAAAAATTTCTGAAGGCAATTTTTACAGCGAACAGTTCTGTTGTGGTGCCTTTGAGGGGCCCATACTTTACAAACCCTCATAAATCACCCCATTTTAAAAACTGCACACTCAAAGTATTAATTTATTTTTGCAGAAATTCATTTTTAATCCTTTTTTTTCTGTTACACAGAAGGTTTTACCAGAAAAACACAATTCATTATTTATCGCTCAGATTATGCAGTTTTTAGAAATATATCCTAGTGTGATACTGTAGTGAAACAGGCCTCAGAAGCAATAGAGCACCTAGAGGATTTTGTGGCCTCCTTTTTATTAGAATATATTTTAGACACCATGTCAGGTTTGAAGAGGTGTTGTGATGCCAAAACAAAGTAAACACCCCCAAAAAGACCATATTTTGGAAACTACACTCCACAAGAAATTCATCTAGGTGTGTAGTGTTGACCCTACAGGTGTTTTTTAGATTTTATTAGAATTTGGACGTGAAAATGAAAAATGTTACTTTTTTCCAATAAGATGTAGTTTTAGCTAAAGAAAACATATACTATTTCCACAAGGAATAAAGAAGAAATAGCCCCTCAACATTTGTAAAGCAACTGCTCCAGAGTACGGAAATACCCCATATGTGGTCATAAACTGCTGTTTGGGCACATGGCAGGGCTCAGAATGGAAGGAGCGCCATTTAGCTTTTGCAGTGCAGATTTTGCTGGATTGGTTTCTAGGCACCATGTCACATCTGCAAAGCCCCTTAGGTACCATTACAGTGGAAACTCCCCAAAAGTGACTCCATTTAGGAAACTACACACCTTGAGCAATTCATCTAGGGGTTAAGTGAGTATTTTGACCACACAGAATTTTTTTCATACATCAGGGCATAATCAGGTAATATAATAATGGGGTAAAAAAAACAATAAAATTATCCATAGATGTGTGTTATGCTGTGAAGCAACCCTTTATGTACAGGCCAGTATCGCACTGATGAGAGAGAGAAAGAGACAGCCCCACCACAGAAGAAATTAAGCATTACCTAGTTCTAATTGAAATCTATGGGCTGTTTGTGTGATGCATAGACATGTAGTGTTTTCCAAAGTGAGAGACATTTTTGTGGCTGCTCTACATTCAAGATAATTGATGAAGGACCCCCTACATTAACTCTGATTTTCTCGATAGCGTATTAAAAAATGGGTTTTCTGAGATCACCAGTAAATATAGGTCTTAGAATTGACAAGTTGTTAAAAAATTAATTGAGACTTCTATTAGCTATATCTGTTTTTTTTTTTGTTGGGAAACCTGGTGAGCAAGTAATATTGCTACGATTTTAGAATTGTCACAAGGTTGATCCCTCAGCTCCTTTATTAAAGTATTGTAGGACATATCTTTCCAGCTATATAGCAGAATGGACTGCAGATTTGTAATTCAGCAGTCTAGGAAGGGGTGACCATGGCTGTGTGTAAAGGTGGAAATACTGAGTATACCTAAATAGAATTGTAACCACTACACAGTGAAGGACATCTCATAACTTTTGTTACTGGTATTTTATGTTTGTGTGTAACACTGGTGATGTGTGTAACACTGGTGATGTGTGAATTATGTAAGACTGTTGATGTGTGTACTATGTAACCTAGTGATGTGTTGAACACTTATGTAAAACTATTGATGTGTGTAATATGTAAGACTGGTAATGTGTGTAACACTGGGCATGCGGGCTCTGATGCTAGCGACAGCCACATTCATTTGTAATCGTGGCAGTTGATGATGATGACGATTTCCTTTGTGTGCACGCTGGCCCTTTAAGGCCAGACACGAGCGTGTGCGCGCATCCTACGGGACTCAGCAGACCGGAGCGCAAGTGAGCGCTGGCATCTCCTAGGAACGAGATGGGGACCAGCGCTCACGAATCCATAGCTGCGGGTGTCGGGAGGTGAGTAAACCCGACAACCCGCAACCATGGATGCTACAGTATCCCCCCTCTTACGCCCGCTCTTCTTGGGGCCAGAGCGAGAGAGGAATTTCTTAATAAGCGCAGGGGCACTGAGGTTCTCTTCTGGCTCCCAGGACCTCTCCTCAGGACCAAACCCTCTCTAGTCCACCAAATAGAAAGTCCTTCCTCCTACCCTCTTGCAGTTCAGGATCTCCCTCACCTCAAATATATCAGAAGAACCACTGGGAGCAACTGTGGAACTAGAAGTCTTGCTGTAGAGGTTCAGGACCATTGGCTTCAGGAGGGACACATAAAAGGAGTTGGGGATTCTGAGGGTAGGAGGCAGCCGCAGCTTATAGGAGACAGGGTTTATCTGTTGCAGAATCTCAAAAGGACCAAGGAACCTGGGAGCAAACTTGTAGGAGGGTACCTTCAAGCGAATGTTCAGAGGGGACAGCCAGACTTTAGTCCCCGGAAGATACTGAGGCGGCTCTCTTCTCCTAGTATCTGCTTTTCACTTCATGCGATCGATTGCCAGTAAAATAGAGGATCGGGTCTGTTGCCAGATTTGCAAAAAGTCCCCATAAGCAGAGTCAGCAGCTGGTACTTGAGATGTGGTCGATACTGGGAGAGGGACTCTAGGATGTTGACTGTACACAATGTGAAATGGAGTGGAAGTGGTGGATTCACTTGTGTGGTTGTTGTATGAGAACTCGACCCATGGAAGAAGCTGTACCCAGTTATCGTGCTGTGAAGAGATGAAGTGATGGAGATAATTCTCTGTGATCTGGTTGATCCTCTCAACTTGCCCATTGGACTGGGGGTTATAAGCTGAGGAAAAGTCCAATCTGATATCCAGGCGTTTACAGAGGGCTCTCCAGAATTTTGAAGTAAATTGAACCCCCCGGTCGGACACAATGTGTAGAGGCAAGCCATGCAAGCGAAAGATGTGTAGAGTGAAGAGACTCGCCAGTCGAGGAGCAGAAGGTAGGCCGGTCAGCGGGATAAAATGTGCCATCTTAGAGAACCGGTCCACCACCACCCAGACAGTGTTGCATCCTGCTGAGTGGGGAAGGTCTGTGACAAAGTCCATCGCAATGCGCTGCCAGGGGGCATTGGGTACAGGCAGAGGTTGAAGCAGGCCGGCAGGCTTGAAGTGAGTAACTTTGTTAGAGGCACACACCGTGCAAGAAGAGACAAAGTCCAGAACATCTTTAGGTAGCGTAGGCCACCAGAAGTGATGAGCAATCAGGTCTCGGGTTTTACGGACACCAGCGTGCCCAGCCAGTTTAGAACTGTGTCCCCAGCGGAGAATTCTTCTCCTGTCTGACAACCGAACAAAAGTCCTCCCAGGAGGGATGTCTCTAACCTGCAGAGGATTAGCAGTGACAATGCAGGACGGGTCTATAATAGTCTGAAGGTACACCACCGTGTCTTCAGTCTCAAACAATCTGGACAGGGCATCGGTCCTCACATTCTTGTCCGTGGGACGGTAGTGGAGAACAAACTGGAAATGTGTGAAGAACAGCGACCACCTGGCTTGACGGGGATTCAGTCGTTGTGCAGACTGAAGGTAGGTAAGGTTTTTGTGGTCGGTGAAGATCAGGATGGGGTGAGCAGCGCCCTATAGAAGATGTCTCCACTCCTCCAGAGCCAATTTGATGGCCAGCAGCTCCCGATCTCCAATAGAGTAATTGCGCTCAGCAGAAGAAAAAAGTCTTGAGTAGTAGCCATATACTACCGCCTTTCCTTTGGAGCTCCTCTGGAAAAGAAGTGCTCCTGCACCAACAGAGGAAGCGTCCACTTCCAGTGAGAACTGCCGAGATACGTCAGGATGATGGAGAATCGAAGATGAAGTGAAGGTTTTCTTGAGGCTAATAAATGCGGACTCTGACTCTGGAGTCCACACATTGGCGTTCACACCCTTCTTGGTAAGGGTAGAGATGGGAGCCGTCAGAGAAGAGAAGTTAGGAATAAACTGCCGGAAGAAATTGGCGAATCCCAGGTACCGCTGTAGGGTCCTTAAGCCTTGAGGTCGTGGCCACTCCAAGACAGCTCTCACTTTCTCAGGATCCATCTTGAGACCTTGACCTTCTCAAAGACGCACTTCTCCAGCTTGGCGTATAAATGATTCTCCCTTAATCGTAGTAGAACCTGATGGACATGCCTCCGATGAGTCGTCGGATCTGGGGAGAAAATCAAAATATCATCGAGATAAACAACAACACAGACATAGAGAAGATCACGGAAGATATCATTAACAAACTCCTGAAACACTGCGGGAGCGTTACACAGTCCGAAGGGCATCACTAGGTATTCGTAGTGCCCGTCCCGGGTGTTAAATGCCGTCTTCCATTAATCACCCTGGCGAATCCGGACTAGGTTATAAACCCCCCGCAGGTCTAGCTTAGAAAAAATTTTGGCTTCTCGTATGCTATCAAACAGCTCAGATATAAATGGCAACGGGTATTTGTTCTTGACCGTGATCTGGTTGAGACCACGGTAGTCAATGCAGGGTCGAAGGGAACCATCATTCTTTTTAACGAAGAAGGATCCAGCCCTGGCCGGGGAGGAAGACTTTCATATGAAACCCCTCTCCAGATTCTCCTTGATATAGGCCGACATGGATAGAGACTCAGGCAAGGAGAGAGGATATACTTGACCACGGGGGAGAGAGGCATTAGGAACAAGTTCAATGGGGCAGTCATAAGTCCGATGTGGAGGCAGCGTCTCAGCCTCCCTTTTGCTGAAAACATCTGCATACTGAGCAAACTGGGGAGGCAGTCCCGCCAATGACTGAGGCAGATGAGACTTGACAGGATGGACCTGCAACAGACAACAACCATGGCACTTGGAGCCCTATTGGAGAACCTCTCCAGAATTCCAGTCCAGGACTGGGGCATGCAGTTGAAGCCAAGGCAGGCCCAGTAGTACAGGATTGATGGCCTTGGGCAAAACAAGGAAAGAAATTAGTTCAAAATGAAGGACTCCAACCTGGAGATTCAACGGCTTGGTTTTAGAAATGATGGGATCGGGCAGAGGCAGTCCATTAACTGAGGCAACAGCCAAAGATGTCTCTAGGGGGACTGTGGGCAACTGAAGATGATCCACAAGCTCTTCCTGGATGAAGTTTGCAGCAGAACCAGAGTCAAAATAGGTAGAAACTTGATGCGTCCTCTCGCCGGATACTAGGGTCATATGAATAGCTTGGAATAGAATGCTTTATTAGGTACCGTTCCATCTAGGGTTGTCTCTCCAATCAGTCCTAGGCAATGGGGTCTCTCTGGCCTCTGGGGACACAGGCGCACAATATGGCCTCCGAGGCCGCAATACAGACAAAGTCCAGAAGTGCGTCTGCGTTGTCTCTCCTGGGTAGACAATTTGACATAGTTACTATGCATAGGATCCTCTGGTGGGATGACTGAAGAGGATTGCTGAAAAGTGGAATCCAGCCTAGGAAGTTCTCTCTCCCGGGGAGCCTCTTGGGAATGCTCCCAGATCCTCATGTCAACACGAGAGGCTAGTAGGATAAGATCGTCCAGGGTAGATGGCAGATCGCGAGCAGCCAGCTCGTCCTTGATCCCTGAAGACAGTCGGGATGTAGGGTCAGCAAGGTTGCAGCAGCTGAAGAAACTCTCCCAGGTTCCTCAAAGATCGAGCAGAAGGACTGCAAGTCACGGGTCTCTGGTCCCCGATGTTCTCACAGAGGATTAGCCCATGCCAGGGCTTTGCCAGTAAGGATAGAGATGATGAAAGCGATCCTGACGTCATTCGAAGAGGATCAGGCACTGATTCAAAAATCCCCTGCAGGACCTCGGATCTCCGTCATAGCGTGGAGGTAGTGGCAAGAAACACAGGGGATTGGCACCGGTACAGACAGGAAGTGTAGCAGGAGGAATAGCAGGACTGGGTGCGGTGACGACTGTGGTTGGAGCAAGCAGCCAATGGGCAATGGTGTTCACCGACAGGAGGAGTTGGTCTTGTCGTGACTGGAGACAAGGCTTGTGTCGTCACAGTCTCAGGTTGACCAGCGGGGTCCATGGCCTGAGCGTACTGTCATGAAGCGGGTTAGTGGACCCACTAAGCTGTACCGCCGTAGCGGGGAGGCAGCTGGCCAAACAACAGGAAACCCCAGCAAAACAAAGTTCCGCACAAGGGTACCTGGATAGTCCATACAGTGGCTGCAGCTCTGGCACTGATGGAGATGTGTGCAGCAGATAACGCCAAACGTGGCGGATGACACAGATGCCGCAGGTTGCGCCAGACGTGGCGGATTCCTCTGGACGTGGCATATGACACAGGACGTAGCGGATTCCTCTGGACGTGGCAGATGACACAGGACGTGGCAGATTCCTCCGGACGTGGCAGATGACACAGGACATGGCGGATTCCTCTGGACGTGGCAGATGACACAGGACGTGGCAGATTCCTCCGGACATGGCAGATGACACAGGACGTGGCACGACTTGATACTAGAGGCACAGCACGGGAAACAGGAACAGGTAACAAGGCACGGGTAACAACTGGAATGGGAAAAACTAAGGGACCATTTGCAAGACAGACTGGGAAAACTAACAACGCTCAGGCAAGGATCAGAAGGCCTGGGGTCTTCTTATAGACCAGGAAATCGTGGCAGTTGATCATGATGACGATTTCCTACAGGACACAGCAGACCGGAGCTTAAGTGAGTGCTGGCGTCTCCTAGGAAGGAGATGGGGACCGGCGCTCACGAATCCATGGCTGCGGGCGTCGGGAGGTGAGTAAACTCGACGGCCCACGGCCATGGACGCTACATTCTCTATAAATCCAGTGACTCACAGGTGACGTATTCTCAGTTTTTAGTAGTTTTCTTTCCTTTCTTCTTCTCCATCCGTTCCACACCTCATGACGACTACTCCCGGCCATGACGTATTTCTGTAGAATTTGCCACTCAGATATCTTCGGCTCTCATGGTGCCACACACTGTGCCCCTGATTATAATAATAACCATACAATGTGCCCTTGAATGAAATAGTACGAAACAGTGTGCCCCTGAAAATAATTGTGTCAAACACTGTAAAGCAAAGCACGCATATGCAGTGCCCCCTGTAAATAGCGCCACACACAGCCCCTGTAGATAGCGCCACAAACACCCTCCCTGTAGATAGCATCACACACACACACACCCTGTAGACAGCGCAACACAAAGCTCCCTGTAGAATGTGCCACACCCCCCCCCCCTGTAGATGGGGCCCCACACACAGCCTTGTAGGTAGCATTACAGACAGCCCTGTAGATTTCTCCACACACAGCCCCCGTGGAGATAGTGCCACACCCCCTATAGATAGTGCCACACAACCCCCTGTAGATAGTGTCACACAGCCTTTCTGTAAAAAGTGCCAGACACTCCCTGTAGATAGCGCCACCCCCCTGTAGATAGCACCACCTCCTCTTCTCTGATGATGTAGACCTGGTCTCTTCTGACCAGGCCGCATCCAGCGGAGTGACGCAAGCGGCGTGATGATGCCATCACGCAGCCTGCACCACAAAAAAGGCTGAATGGCGGGAGAGGAATGTTCCCTTGCCGTGCCAGCGAAGTTAATTGTATCCGCTTCCAAAGGACGCGGATACAATTGAGTCCAGCGACCTTCAGATTTGACGCAGTTTTTGCCATGATTTACCGCAGAAACGTGACAAAACTCGATGTGGTCTTCTGTCGGCCATGGGCCCCCGGGAGCCTCAGGCCCTGGGTGGCCGCCCATAACGGACCTATGGGGACCTGCCACTGTGTATAACACTTGTGTAACACTGGACATGCATGTGCTCTGTAAGACTGGTGATATATGTACTATGTAACACTGGTGATGTATGTACTATGTAACACTGGTGATGTGTGTACTATGTAACACTAGTGATGTATGTACTATGTAACACTGGTGATGTATGTACCATGTAACACTGGTGATATGTACTGTGTTACACTGGTAATGTGTGTAAGGTTACATGAGTTATGTATGTACTATGTAAAATTGGTGACGTGTGCACAATGTATCCTGTTGATGTGTGTAACGTTGGTGAAGTTTGTACTATTAAGACTGGTGTTGTGTGTAGTTTGTAACGCTGGCAAAGTGTGTAACATGAGTTTACAAATTACAATACGCAAATAGTTGTACCAAACACTGCAAAAATAATATTGCACCGGGACAAAGTTAAAACATAAATACAGCACTAGATCCAAGCTCAAAATATAAATACAGCACCAGAATAAAGCGCAGTATAAAAATACAGCACCAGAACAAAGCTTAGTACATATATAAAGAACCAGAAACCAGCTCAGTACATAAATACAACACCAAAACTTATCTCAATACAAAAATACAGCACTAAAACCAAGCTCAGTATATAAATACAGCACCAGAACTAAGCTCAGCACATAAATACAGGACCAAAACCAAGCTCAGCACATAAATACAGCACTAGAACCAAGCTCAGTGTAATGTCGGTGAAATTGGCATTCCCAACTTACCGGCAGCCGCGACTGCAGGACTCTGAGGCCCTGCCGGCGTCTCCTTCCCCAGAGACACCAGCGCACGCTGCTCTCTCCTCTGGCTGATGCCCGTGGGGTGCCGGGAACATCGCCCCTGGCTAATCCCAGCACGCCCGGGACTTTGAGAAGAGCTCTGTCCACTTCCACATTGCCTGAGCGGTGTTGTGTCTAACCCTGTGTTAGTCTGCAAAGGTTCCCTAGCATTATCCTGTATCCTATATCCAGTATCCGTGTACGGTGTCAAGTCTAGTGTCTAGTGTCCGTATCAAGTCCAGTGTCTGTGATGACTTCAATATCCGTGTCCGGTGTCCGTGTCAAGTCCAGTGTCCGTGACTACTTCAGTATCCGTGTCCGGTGTCCATGCCAAGTCCAGTGTCCATGACGACTTCCATATCCATGTCCAGTGCCTGTGTCAAGTCCAGTGTTTGTGATGACTTCCATATCCGTGTCCGGTGCCTGTGTCAAGTTCAGTGTTTGATGCCCCTTGATGCCCATTTGCTATTCTCTTCCCCATTTAATGTTCTGCAGTGACATTAGGTGCTAAAGGGGCAGTAAATGGCAAATGGGCATCAAGGGGCCACCAAACAGAAGGACGCTAAAGTGGCAATAAGTGGCAAATGGGCGCCATGGTGGAACTGCATGACGCTAAATTGTTAATAAATGACAAATGGGAAAGGAATTCAGTGTTTTCATAGTGCACATTGACTAGTTTTTGCCCTTTTAAACCCTGTTCAGATTACGTTAAAAGCTATGTACACCTTTAAAATTGTTTGTTTCGGTTTTTTTTTATAAAAAAAATGGTATCTGTGAGTTTGGTGAAACTTTGTAATTACATTTCATTAAATTATTTTTACTTTTTGTGCTACAGCTGCTGTGTATCCTATATCCAGAGCAGATGTATCCAGCGCTGAGACTTGAATCTGTCAGGTCAGCGGGTCCTGAGTGTCCGAGACACAGAGATACAGAGAAACGCAGGACCCGCTGTCGCTGAACCCGTCAGTGCTTCTGATCTGACGGATACAGGTCTCAGTGCATGATACAGCTGCTCTGTATACAGAATACAAAGCAGCTGTATCTCAAAAAGTTAAAATAATTTTTAATAAAAAAAAATATTCAAAAGGTTTACATAGCCTTTAAAGGGGTTGTTAAAATTTTAAAAAAATTACTTATAATTGCCTCTCTCCTCTCAGACGTACATTCATTGGTGACTCCCGTCATTTCTGTTCTCTGTTTGTATACAGCGGTGGCATCATGTAGACAGTACACCACCACTGTACACACAGAACAGAGATGACAGAAGTCCCCAGCGCAGGAACGTCTGGGAGAAGAGAGGTAAGTATGGGCTGCTTTTGTATTTGAAGCCCTCCTCTCCAACTGCTACATAAAAAGTTTAAACCCGGACAACCACTTTAACCTCTTAACGCTATCCGTGTATTTATGGCGGATGTGCATTCCAACAATATGGCACGTGCGACTGTGTGTTATCTGTGGTATTACATAGGACTGCAGGTAACACTAATACATTATCTGTAATCAGAGAGTTATCACACTGTGTTATCTGTGGTGTTACATAGGACTGCAGATAACATCTACTACATTATCTGTAATCAGAGAGTTATCACTATGTTATCTGTGGTGTTACATAGGACTGCAGATAACATCTACTACATTATCTGTAATCAGAGAGTTATCACTATGTTATCTGTGGTGTTACATAGGACTGCAGGTAACACTACTACATTATCTGTACTGTGTATATATGTGCCTGTGTGGGTATATATGGGTCTGTATTTGTATATGTGCCTTTGTTTGTGTATATTTTTGCCTGTATGTCTATATATTTACCTTTATGTATTTGTATATGACCCATTATGTGTGTGTACATGCCTCGTTTGCGTGTATATGTATATATATATATATATATATATATATATATATATATGTATATATTGGCCTGTATGTCTATATGTGACTATATGTATGTACAGTATATATGTTCCAGTATCTTATTTGTGGTTAATTTTTGGTTAGTGGAGGGCAACAATAGAGAATCCCGCACAGGGCGCCATCCAACCTAAGGTCGGCCCTGAAAACAGCACTGGAACCAAGCTCAGTACATAAATACACTACCAGAACAAGCTCCGTATATAAATACAGCACCAGAACGAAGCTCAGCAAATAAATACAGCACTAGAACAAAGTTCCATACATAAATACAGGACCAGAACCAAGCCCAGTGCAAATATATACAGCACCAGAACCAAGCTCAGTACAAATACATATATACAGCAACAGAACCGAGCTCAGTACATAATTTTATATATATATATATATATATATATATATATATATATATATATAGTACCAGAATAAAGCTCAGTATATAAATACAGTACCAGTACCGAGCTCATAACATTATATATATATATATATATATATATATATATATATAAAGTACATACAGCACCAGAACAAAGCTACTTAAATAAATACAGCAACAGAACCAAGCTCAGTGCATATATAGGTACCAGAATGAAGATCGGTAAATAAATAAATAAAAGGATCAGAACCAAGCTCAGTGCATATATATACAGCACCATAACAAAGCTCGGTACATAAATATAGCACCAGCACAAATACAGAGATCATTTGCTACGTCAGGTGTGCCATTGCCAGAGTGACCCCTGTAGCTAGTCCCACAGTGCACCCTACAACTAATGCCACAGAGTCCTCTGTAATTAGTGTCACAGTGCCTCTTATAGTTATTGCCACAGTGTCCCTTGTATCCAGCGCCACAGTGCCCCTGTAGATAGTGCCACAGTGACCCCTGTAACTAGAGTCACAGTGTCACTATGCAAGAATGGCGATATGTGTAACACTGGTCTAATACTGGTGATATGTGTAGTAAGCAAGAACGTTGATGTGTATAACACTGGTCTAACACTGCGGATATGTGTTTCAAGCAAGAATGGTGATATGTGTAACACTGGTCTAACACTGGTGATGTTTGTATTATGTAACACTGATGATTTGTGAACTATGCAAGACTGGTGATATGTGTAACACTGGTCTTATACTGGTGATGTGTGTACTATGTAACACTGGTGATGTGTGTACTATGTAACACTGGTGATGTGTGTACTATGCAAGACTGGTGATGGGTGTACTATGTAACACTGGGGATGTATGTACTATGCAAGACCGGTGATATATGTATCACTGGTTTAACACTAGTTATGTGTGTACTATGTAACACTGGTGATGTGTGAACAATGTGTGCCACCAATCCTGCCCTTCTCAGCATTTTTATCAGTCCCATGGCATGTATGAGGGATTAAATAATCACTTCCCAGCATCAGCAATAATTGTTGCACTTCAGCATTTGTTAACGCTGTCCTCCTATTTACTAGAACTTGCTGTCAGCATCCTCATCCAACAGGTGCAATAGTGTCTGGCAGTGCAAAATAAAAGCAATTTTCCAAGTAATTCTCCAGATTTTAGCCAACAGTAGTTGAAAAAGACAGAAATGCCCCCACAGTATCTCCAGAAAACAGACATCATTAATTGTTACCTTCATTATTTTTAAGCTAGTTACATCAATAGCCAGACTCCGCACATGGCCTCTGTTTATAAACGGTAGGTGTGTTGCGGGAAAGTTTCTTTCGAGTTGCAGTTTGCCCTATATAAGGCACTTTAAAAATAAAATGTAATGATTTGTATTGTTTAGAGATAGTTAGTTAGTTAGTTAGTTAGTTAGTTAGTTAGTTAGTTAGTTAGTTAGTTAGTTAGTTAGTTAGTTAGTTAGTTGGTTGTTAAGTTTATTTAATAGGAGGCACAGTGGTGACAAATATACTTCACAATTCTTTGCAGCTCGTAAGCATAAAAAAATGGGTTATTTTCAGAACTAGGTAAACCTGGTAAGATGCCAATCTACTGAGCTTTGGGAGGAAGGAAGGGAGCAAGGCGACCTTGGTAAGCAATGCCAATAAGTGTTGGGTCAAAGATAGGGGGCATACTGTGACTCTGTCGCCCAAGGACCAACATACACCTAGAGCCGGCCATACATAGAAAAGTAATAGTCACTATTAAAATCTACTCCCATCTTGTCTTGTCTGCATTCAGAAATATACTTTAATGCGTAATCTATCAATCAGCCATTTGCAGAGAAAAACAGAAATTTTGCTGATAAAGCGCTATGTCTAGGTATTGTGTTTTTGGTTTTATTTTCATAACAATTTCAAAATATAACCAAATAGGCAATATAGTCCTAATCCCTGAAAGCTCACTTCCTTACTCTCTTTCTTGTGGAGTGATTCCGGCAGTATCTGAACTCAGACATTAATTCAAGCTAAAATCATCAAACTGATATCTGAACAATAGGCAGAAATCACTTTTACCATAAATTGTAATTAACCATGAAATCCAAAACTGCAAAATAAAATAAACTGCTATTCAATATGTGCAATTCCCTACACTTAAACGGAGGGTGAAATTGGCAGCTATTTAGTAAAATCCAGGTGAAATGTGACCAAGGTGTGTATGTCCTAGTGCAGATCTGTCATTTTCTCCTTTGTTCTGGGATACATTGGTATTGAATGTCTCTTTCCCACAAATCCACAGGCTCCAAGCAAGACAAGCAGAATGAAAGCCATGTAACATTATCATAAAATTGATATGGAGAACACGGTTATGATGGCTCTGACAAACACATCTGCTGGTCTGGTTAACCCATTGTATGCTATTCTCAAACACTCAACTTGCTGTCTGGTTAACCCATTCAGTATACTTCCTCCAGTTTGGGGTGTTTTTTCCTGAGAAACATGTAGCCAGTATTTTGCTTTCAGTCTTTATTTAGATCTAACTCCAGATCCCTTATCTCCTAAAATATCACCCCTATAACCTCAGTTGTATTGCCCCGGCTTATCTTAATGATGTATCACCTCATGTACTAATTGTCTTTGTCAAACATCTTAAATGTTGTGCTTTTTTCTAAGTCATTCATTTGTAAATGCCTGAAGAAGGAGCCTGTGTGCTCTGAAAGCTTGTGTATTATGGTATCATAACTACTATACTTTTGTTCTTTTTTGACACAAAAGTATTTGACATTACATTTAGATCATAAGAAACTGCATTTTACCAAATCCTTAATGAATATAAATGTAAAAGGATGATGGTAAGATCCACATAGATAAGGTATGACATTTTTACCACGATCCCAGTCATATGTGAAGGTCATCCAAAATGCCATATTATAATAGTGTAAGGCCTTGTTCATAACACGTTTGAAAACATTGGGACAAATGTGTCTGCAGCTTAAATGTGTTGTACATTGCTCCAAAATCTGGCACATTGTGGCGCAGTTTGGCACATTTCTTGTTAAACTAGATACTTTTTTAATGTGTTCAGAAAAAGGGAAAGGCTTAACTGAAAAGGGGCATGCCTTAAGATGCGCCATCTTGCGCCAAAAAAACAGGCACAAAATTTTGTTTCAACCTAAGCCAAATCAAAGGTTCTATAAGAAGGGGAAAAGTATCTAGCAGGTCAAGTAAGATGCCCCAAATTTATCATACAGCATTCACTACTTGACTTTTGACTGCCTGGTCTAAGTTTACACGGACTAAATCTTAGACTGCATGAGTAAATCTGCCCCTATGCTCGAACATATCCATGGGGCCCAATGACCTGAAGTTTGCAAACGTCGTGGAGATATACGTCGGCATACCTTTTTTTCTATATGGAATATTGTAGTAGACTACCACACAATATACTTATTTTTTTTACAATAGGACCATATGGGCAAAGTTTGGCAGTATATGTCTATACAGTGGCATACATCAGAGTCTTTTCTTCAGAGGTATACATCAGGAAATACTCCTGCCATATACCTTAAAGGGAACCTGTCACCAGCATTTCACCTATTAAACCAGCAATACCTGGTGGTAGTGGGTGAAAAATAATTTCTATATAACCTATAATTCTCTTCTTAGTTGGCTCTGTAGCTTTAGTATTCAGTTTTTAGTGTTCCCACACCGTATGCTAATGAGCATAAAAGAGTCATATCTTCATTTGAAAAGAGTCAAATCTTCGTTTGAAAAGAGTCGTATCTTCATTCCTCAAGTCTTTCCGAGTTAACCCCGCCTCCTTACTTTTGATTGACAGCTCCTCGCCTTTCCCCAGCACACAGTATCCCGCGCTTGGGCATTGATGTCCTCTTCTGGTGATACGCACAAAGGGACACCGGATTATTACGATAAAAGGCGCAAAATGTTTGCAGACCGTTATTTACAGTCGGAGGAGGAGTTTAGGAGAGGGGATAACGGCAATGAACTTTCTATAGCAGCGGACAGTGAGGGATATGTAAAGTCCAATAGGTGAAATGCTGGTGACAGGTTCCCTTTAAATAAAAAGGCTTTGACAAGATATAAACAAATCCTAAAAGATTAATCTGTTAGGATGTTTTTTTTGTGCCATATCAAAGCTGCACTAGTTATAACAATTATATCCACTGAAACCCTCCAAGGTGCCAATCAGGTGACCCAAGTAAGTGAGCTCTACCCAGTAGTGGAACTACCATCATAACAGCAGTAAGGTTCTACCTCTTAAAGAGATCTCTCGAACCAAGAAATGGCAGAGAACTCGCCTGAAACTCTGATTAGTATTCCTATCTGCTTGCAGTATCTTTTTTGATCCTGGTTAGGAACTTTCACTAAGTCCTGTTATTTACTCCTGCCTTGCCCCTTACCTGGTGGCTTTTCTAATGATGACTTTAGCTCTATCTTCTGGCTACGTCTTGGATTGTCCGTGGTACTTTTTGCCATCTCTGACCATATTTCTAATATTCACTGTTTACTATCCTGAGCTTCACATCTGTGTTAATACTGACGGCATACAACTACCACAAATCGATGACTGCTCCGAGGAACGGCAACCTGGGGTTTTGACAGGGAAAGTCTATACTTCTGTGACTCTGCTCCATGGTTAGTCAGCATCAAATTGAATTGCGGCTCTAGAGGTTTTGCATATATAAGCCTATGTTGGGGATAAACAAGTTTTGGTATATAAATAGATACAATTTATTTAAATACAATTGTAAAGGTGAGCATACAATATTTATTCTACCAGTCATGTTAGGCTAAGTTCACACTACCGTTACTATAAGTTTACCTATCTTCTGTCAGAGGAAGAGAGGATCGAAAGATTAAACGGAAAGCAGTGGTTCCATTAGAATTACCATTGATTTCAATAGTAATTCTTTTGTTTCAGTTGCTTTCCGTTTGTCTCCGTTTGCTAGATTTCCGTTTTTTTGACGGAAGCAAATGTGCAGTTGGCAGAACTTTTGTTTCTGTGAAAAAACGGAAAGCAACTGAAACAAAAGAATTACCATTAAAATCAATGGTAATTCTAACTGAAACGTTGCTTTCCGTTTGATCTTTTGAGCCTCTCTTCCTTTGACGGAAGAGAGGTAAACGTATACCAAGGTAGTGTGAAAGAAGCCTTATGTGTAAGCATCAAACTGATATTTTCTGAAAGAGTGGAAAGAAATGAATTACAAAAAATTAAAGGCTAAATAAAACATGCATTTTATGTATGTATATGTATACATATTTTTTTGCTATATCCTGTCTACATAAATAACGGCACTTGTTGGATAGATACGTAACTACTTGTTTATGTTAAATACAACTAGCTTTTTGTTCCCCAGCTTTCTAGTTCAGTAAATAGAGTAATCTTTTTAAACCCCCTTTCAAAAGTTCTCATGAAAATGCTGATCAGAGTGACGGATGAACTGTCTGAACTTCACAAATCGTTGTTGTTAAAGAGGCTCTGTCACCAGATTTTGCAACCCCTATCTGCTATTGCAGCAGATAGGCGCTGCAATGTAGATTACAGTAACGTTTTTATTTTAAAAAAACGAGCATTTTTGGCCAAGTTATGACCATTTTTGTAGTTATGCAAATGAGGCTTGCAAAAGTCCAAGTGGGTGTGTTTAAAAGTAAAAGTCCAAGTGGGTGTGTATTATGTGCGTACATCGGGGCGTTTTTAATACTTTCACTAGCTGGGCGCTCTGATGAGAAGTAACATCCTCTTCTCTTCAGAACGCCCAGCTTGTGACAGTGCAGATCTGTGACGTCACTCACAGGTCCTGCATCGTGACGGCCACATCGGCACCAGAGGCTACAGTTGATTCTGCAGCAGCATCAGCGTTTGCAGGTAAGTCGATCTTTGCGTTTGCAGGTAAGTCGATCTTACCTGCAAACGCTGATGCTGCTGCAGAATCAACTGTAGCCTCTGCTGCCGATGTGGCCGTCACGATGCAGGACCTGTGAGTGACGTCACAGATCTGCACTGTCACAAGCTGGGCGTTCTGAAGAGAAGAGGATGTTACTTCTCTTCACAGCGCCCAGCTAGTAAAAGTATTAAAAACGCCCCGATGTACGCACATAATACACGCCCACTTGGACTTTTACTTTTAAACACACCCACTTGGACTTTTGCAAGCCTCATTTGCATAATTACAAAAATGGTCATAACTTGGCCAAAAATGCTCGTTTTTTAAAAATAAAAACGTTACTGTAATCTACATTGCAGCGCCTATCTGCTGCAATAGCAGATAGGGGTTGCACAATCTGGTGACAGAGCCTCTTTAAGTACAAACATGAATACAAATTGTCAAAATGTTTTAAGGGGAACGGCATGTATTTATTTGTATTTTTAATATTTATGTATGTGGTATGTATAAGAAAAATATGCTTGCCAAACACATCCTTCCTGTATTGTGTGTATGGACAGTGCAGCAGGTTGTGTGTAATTTTTGGCAGTTGCAACAAATGAGAGTTAAATGACCAAGAAATACCATAGACCATTAAAGTCTCCAGGAAGCGATAGAGTACAACCCCCAGAGGTGCCCATAGAGTGACAGGGTAGATGCATATAGATTCTTCTGTGTGTGTATAATATATATATATATATATATATATATATATATACATATATATATATATATATATATATATATACAGTAAAGTTTTGGGTAGTTGTGTAAAAATGCTGCAAAGTAAGAATATCAAATAACAAAATACAAAGTGAATGAACAGAAGAGAAATCTAAATCAAATCAATATTTGGTGTGACCACCCTTTGCCTTCAAAACATCATCATTTCTTCTAGGTACACTTGCACAAAGTCATGGATTTTTTTAGGATTACAGTCAGGTGTATGATTAAATAATTATAAAAGTTGATAATCATCATAATTTTCATATCTAGTTTAAAACAGTCATTAACTGTGACAGAAACAGCTGTGCAGGAGGCTTAAAACTGGGTGAGGAACAGCCAAACTCTTCTACAAAGGTGAGATTGTGGAAGACCGTTTCATGTCACAGATACGCCATGGCAAGACTGAGCACAGCAACAAGACACAAGGTAGTTATATTGCATCAGCAAGGTCTCTCCTAGGCAAAGATTTTAAAGAAGACTGGGGTTTCAAGATGTGCTGTTTAAGCTCTTTTGAAGAAGCACAAAGAACGGGCAACGTTGAGGGCAGTAATTGCAGTAGTTGGCCAAGGAAACTTAGTGCAACAGATCAGAGACACATCATGCTTACTTCCCTTCAAAATCGGAAGATGTTCAGCAGCTCGGAATTGTCATAAACCAGTGGGACCTAGGTAAACCAATCTGTTGTTCGAAGAAGTCTGACCAGAAGTGGTCTCCATGGAAGAATTGTGGCCAAAACACCATACCTTCGACGTGGAAACAGAAAACTGGCAGCAGGTTCTCTAAACTGATGGAGTCTAAATCTGAAATATTTGGCTGTAATAGAAGGCAGTTTGTTCACCGGAGGGCTGAGGAGCAGTAGAATAATGAGCGTCTTAAGGCGACAGTGAAGCATGGTGGAGGTTCATTGCAAGTTTGGGGCTGCATTTGAACAAATGGTGTTGGGGATTTGATCAGGATTAATTTAGTAATTAATTCTACAGAAGGTGAATTAAATTAAAGGTGAATTAAGTTATACAAAAATGTTATGTAAAAAAAAAAGCTTGTTAAGCTTTGAAATATGGCATAGAAGAATTTGACAGTGGATATAGCTACAACACAGGTAGGCGCATTATATGATAACATATGGATGCCTGAACCCTTGCCACATCTAAGGACAGATACGCAGGTGGAATATACGATAGTCAAAGGGATACATGACAAGTTGGCAGCTGGTGTAACCCAAAGAGTCCAGCATGCAAATGGGCTACTGGACAAAATGGTGGCCTTCACCACCTCCGAACCTGCCTTAGGAACCAGAGATTCTTGATTCAACAGCGACTAGAACTGAAGAGCCGACTGTGCACAGCACTAGTGTTGCTTCAGATGTCCATGGATTCGATCCTCCTCTGGCCGAAGGGCGAGGAGTCACCGCGGGAAAAGGTTACTTTGTGCTAGTTGAGTATATAAAAAATGTGCAGCCTCAGCCTTATATACAGGTGCACTCTTAGATCCAGAATCCAGAGACTAGGCCGTACCGGCGGTCTTCATGTGCAGTAGTCGGGCAACTTTGAGAGAATGGCACCTATTAATCTCGTATGTTGCTGTGTTTTTAAAACCCCTTAGTGACCACCAATATGCCTTGAAATGATATGTACCCCAAAATGGTGCCATTAAAAAGTACAACTAATCCCGCAAAAAACAAGTCCTCATACTGCTATGTCGACGGAAAAATAAAAATGTTATAGCTCTTTGAATGTGACTATAGAAAAATGAAAAAAATTGCTTGGTCATTAGGGCCTAAAATAGGCTGGTCACAATATGATGCAACCAGTAACCATGGGACACCACAAAAAAAGCAAAAAAGCAAAACGGAGTTCGATGTCCAAAGACATAGTCCAAAAATTGTCCAAACAAAATAAAAGCAAAAGAGGTCCTCCGCTTACACTCCACTAATACATTGCAAAATGATCCACTGTCCTCCCTTCAACTCTAGCTTGTAGTAAATGTGTAAGTGATCTTATTCTAGCAGTGCAGAGAAATGTTATTTTCAGGCCATATCTCCTTCCTGTTTGCTCCGTAGCCTCTCACTGCAACACATTTTAAAATGGCCAAAACGTAGGGTAACTCTGCAACTTCAGATGAACAGTTAAAACAGGGGGGTTCTAATTATATTCACAAACATGAATAAAAACAGTGCTTTTTCATAGCAATGCAAGCAGCACGCCTCACCAGGCTCTCAAAATGTGGTAACACAAAACAAATGGTTTTACGGAAAATAGTTTTTATTGTGCAACACTAGGAAATATTTTTAAAGAAGATATCAATTTGGTATTACCATTATCATAATGACATCCAGAATAAAGCAAAAATGTCAATTCTACCGCACGGTATACACAGTAAAAACGCAAAAAAACAATTGCAGAATTGCTGTTTTTTTCTATTCCCTCACAAAATCATTTTGCAATACTTTATATGTACTCCAAACTGGTGCCATTAAAGAAATTGAATCAGTTACACAAAAAAATAACCCCTCAGACATCTAGCTTGATGGAAAATTAAAAAGTTATGGCTCGAAAAAAATAGCTGTGTCCCAAAATAGCGGCAACCTTTAAAGGGTTGTTTTACAATGGCTCTTTAACTTAAAAGTGGCCAAATCAGCATATTTTACGTACTGTATGTTTAATGCGAACAGCAGCATTCACAGAGCAATTAAAAAAGGATGTGCACAAGTTCTGTATAGATAGAGGATGGCCCCGCAGAATCATTTTCTTCGGTGGGCCAAAGTGTAAAAAAAGACATGGACCGCACATCCACTTTATGTACATTGATGTTTTGCTACTAAGCAAAATTTATAAAAATGAACCTGAGGTTTCTTGTTAATACTTTAATCAAACTGTATAAACCCACTTGCCAATTCATGGCGACCTCTTTTAGGTGGTTTCTTACTTTGTTAGGTGCCAAATTGCATGACGGGCGCTGGCAAAACACAGCACCCGTAGGGGGAGCAACCCAGAAGCCCAACAGCATCCTTCCACAGGTACAGCACCACAGCAACAAAAACCAACACACAACACCACAACCATGTAAACCGATTGAAAAGTCTCACCTTTCCATGTGGTCATAGTGGACAAACTGAAAGCAAATAGTTAGAAACTCTTATGCAGTATCCTCCTAATTGAAAGCACCTGGACCAATATAGGTAAAGTGCTGGTACCAAGTCAAAATAAAATAAATGAGCGGGACAGAATATGCAAGTACGCCAAAGTGTAGAAAAAGACATGGACTGTACATCCACTTTATACATTGATCTCCTGTGGGCCCAAGGAACCCCAGTCCTCATTAAGACATCAGTACTATAAGGCCATGTTCAGACATGGCAGAAATTTTCCGCGGCAGATTTTGCAGCAAATTTGCGCTAATTACACAACGAATCCGCTGCAAAATTAGCATATTTGACAGGTAATTCAGACGTTGCAGATATCACAGCAGATTTGCAGCAGATTTCAGCCTTTACATTGCTGCTGTTTCCGAAACTCGATAGCTACGGAAACAGCGTAGCTCACCATGCTATGCTCTTTCAGTAACTCCAATTCACTTCTACGTTATAGAGTTATGGAAACAGAGTAGCTCAGTGAGCTCAGCTGTTTCCATAGCTCCCGAGCCCCAATCCAGGATGTGGTCGGGAGGCAGCGGGAGCAGAGTAAACTAGAACAGGGTTTAGGGGGCCCCGTTCTAGAGATAGATTCGGGTCCCTGTTGATATGCCATAAATATCAAAGATGGGAATGCCCCTTTAACTATTGTATGATTAAATAGTGAAAATAGCCTGAATTGGCCTACAAATAATGCCCCCCCCCCCTGCCTTGATAAATTTGTCAAATATATGATGGACACAAATTACATTTGCAACAAAGTCCAAGCTTGAGCATTGTAATAGAAATGTTAGAATGCCATGTCTTAAGTGGTGCCTATAAATCAAGGAAAGCCATTTGCAGCATATCACCAATGACAACCACTGTTTATTATCCCTCTCCTGTGACATCCCTGTGTGCATCACCTTGTTTATTATCCTTGTGCTGTGACATCCCTGTGTGCATCACCTTGTTTATTATCCTTGTGCTGTGACATCACTACATTAATTATCCCTGTACTCTGACATTACTTTGTTCATTTCTTCTGTACTGTTACGTCACTTTGTGTACAATCTTTTTATGATGACGTTGTGTTTATTAACCCTGTGCTGTCCATCACCTTACTCCATAGTCATTACTTGTGAAATCACTATTTATTATACCTGTGCTGTGACATTATGGCTTTTCTGTGACATCATTGTGTATGCTGTTCCCTTACTGTGACATCACAGTGTACATTCTGACTGAACTGTGACATCACTGTGACTATTATTCCTGTGCTGTGACATCACTGTGACTATTATTCCTGTGCTGTGAATTCACTTTAGTCATTACCATTGTGCTGTGACATCACTGTCTTTATTATCACTGTGTAGAGATATCACGGTTTATTCTCTCGGTACTTAGATATCACTGCATTTATCTCTGTACTGTAAGGTCATGGTCGGTGACTTCACTGTGTTGATGATCCCTGTGGTGGGATATCATTGTGTTTACTATGCACTAGTGTTTATTAATCCCTTTCGTCGCAGGCAATTTTCATTTTTTCATTTAGTTTTTTCCTCCCCACCGTTTTTTCTTTCCCACCTACCGACATAGCCATATGAGAGCTTATTTTTGGGGAACAAGTTGTAGTTCTTCATGTCACCATTTATTGTACCATATAATGTACTGGGAAACTGGAAAAAAAAATCTTTGTGGGGTCAAATAGGCAAAAAACAGTGATTGCGTAATTTTTTTGAGGGGTTTCATTTTTACGGCGTCCATTGTATAGTAAAATATACATGTTCACTTTATTCTATTGGTTGATATGATTACAGCTATACCAAAGTTTTCCCACTTTTATAAAAAAAAAAATATTTGTTAAAAAATAAAATTGTTTAGTGTCGCCACATTCTGAGAGCCGTGACTTTTATTTTTCTGTCGAGTGAGCTGTCTGAGGGCTTTTTTTTTGCAGCGCAAGCTGTCGTTTTTATTGCTACTCTGCGATTTTTTTGATCACTTTTTGCTCCATTTTTTTGGAAGCTAAGGTGAACATAAAACAGCAATTTGGTTGTTTACCGAGCGGCTTAAATATTGTTATATTGTTATAGTTAGGACTTTAACGGATGTGGCGATACCAGTTATGTTAACTTTTATTTTTTTCTAACATTACTTAAGGGAAAAAAAAATAATTTTTATTATAAAAATGTTTTATTTATTTTTCACTACTGTAAAATGTATTTAACTTCTTTTTACACTTTTTTATTAGTCCTCCCAGGAGACTTGAACCAACGATCATCAGAGGCAGAAAGAAGGCATTCCTGGGGTCTTTCATTAGGCCCCCGAGCTGCCATGACAAACATCGGAACCCTGCGATCACGTTTAAGTGTTTGAACGGCCAGGAAAAGCGCGGTCACTGTTCCTGGCGTATGGAGCTGGCTCAGCGCATGAGTCCGCTCCATGCATCACCACCTGCACTATGACGTACCTGGCACGTCATTTTGCGCGAAAGAGTTAAACACTAGTGCTGCGAGATCAATGTGTTTATGATCCCTGTGGTAAGATATCATTGTGTGCATGAATATTTTGTGCCTGCTACAGGTGCTGTATTACAGCTCCATTTTGACATTAGTCACATGACAGCAAATATTATAACCTACCTGATAATCATATAACTGTAACAACCTGTTCAGTATAAATTACATACATACATATAAAACAATCACTTCTCCAAATAAACATACATTGACATGAAGAAACAAAAAATGTATGAGATTTCTAAATAAATGTCTTGGTAACACATATGGGCACACTAAAATGTAAGATGTCTGATTTATTCTTTGTGAAATTTAAATGATTTCAAATTATACATATTATTATAAATGTCATCATTCTTTTGTCATGTCCATTTCATATAACAGTAGATAATTACATTTGCATTTATTAGATTTTTTTTTATTATTATTATACCAGCCAAACCTTACTTAGTTTAGTAATTCTAGAGATTTAGTTAAATCTTTTAATGTTATGCTTTGTACAAATTTTCATCAATGTTTTCTTTTTGAAACCCAGACTCCAGTTCTCATCCTATCCTGACCAAGTTTTCATGCCGGCTTTATTGTCTATTCTGTTGAGCTATTTAAAAAATGTTGAATATCAACAATGGCTTTCACTAGTGTATTGTCAACTTTTGTATGAAGCAATCTTAGCTCAATGAGAAGGTCCCAGAGCTTATGGTTGTATCTACTGTGCTGTACAGGACCCTGCTTCAATGCGTGTGACTGATAATGGGGCAAATTTCTAGCTCTCTCATTAGATTAAAGCTGCAGCACTGGCCAAACCTACTAGGACATATATTAACCACAGCGTGACACATAGGTAAGTGCAGCTTTAAGCACGTGTACCTGAGATGATCTGTCCACTTAATGATAGAATGCAGTTTTTATTTTTCTGTTAATGCAAATTTTAAATATTTTCTAAATGAGAAAAATCTTACAATAATACCAATACATAGTATTACATAGAACATTAATATTAGTTTAAATAGTATCGTTGACATTTTACTTTCTATTATTAAAATATGTCATAATAGTGCATGACATGTTTTATTGTATATGAAGCTGGAAATTATTAACATAAATTCAAATTCAGAAAATTCAGCATAACCACATATCATACCATGAAAGCTTATTAGTGCAGTCATTGTATTTGTCTTTATTTTCACAGACCATGAAAATATTACATATTAGATATCTCAAGTATTTTTTAATATTTAATTTAGAAAAAATACATAAAAATAATATGCAAGGTTAGATAGATAATTAGATCTAAATAGATATAAAATTTGGAATTTCTGAATAAATAAAAATAATTATATTCAATCTAAAATCTTTAGGTTATATTTAATATTAAAATTGTTGCCAATATCTGGATGATAAAATCCAAATGCACATGTTTTTTTTATATATTATTATTATTTTTTTTAAATGTTTCATCTTTTCTTTTTTAATGAAGTAAATGTTCCTAATGCTAAACTATGCCTTCTATTGTGTAATATAAAAATGTTACCAAGGTTACAGTTGGACTTATACATTTTCCTGTCAGCACTCTGATATAGTAACGTTAGTTTTTTTTTTAACTAAAGATGGGGAAAATGTTTAATTAAATCATTTTTAACGTGAACCTAATTATTTTTGACAGAACTTAATTAATGTTTCATCACTACCTTGTGTAATTAAGGTTCTTTCAGTAAGACCTTTGGTGAAGTGAAAATATATGACCTTTATCTTCCATATCATACCTATCATGACACAGAGATTTGTCACTGTCAACAAAAGCTATCATTTGATTAACTGGGACAGCCTGCTAAATTAATGGAAGAAATTAGACTTGTTTGTTATTTTTTCATATTTTACCTAATATGTTCTAGGTTTTAATTAGGCAATACAGCAATACATAGCCATGTTACCTTTATGCTTTTAATTTGCACAAAGGTTTCTTTGTGTATTAATTTTGGTGACAGACAATGATAACAATTCCTTTCTATTATTCATGTCAAAGTCTTCCTACAAGTTTGATTAATATCATGAAATGGAAAAAAGTTGGAAAAATCACTTAAAAGATTCCCCAAAGATAGCGGTACACAAGTTCATTGGAGGCTACAAACAATATAACTAGTTTCACCATAGTGTTCGAAACAAAATAATCAGACTCATAGAGTTAAGATGGGACTGTGAAAATTGGCCACTTCTCCCAAAAAGATTAAAGTGTGACAACTGTGGCCCATAATTTTTTTACAGTTTTTTTACATTAATTTTTTATTACATTTATCCCTCCTATAACAAGTGTTTCTTTGACACATCTAGGTTCCTGCACATCCGTGGACACCTGCATAGGAGAATATAGCAAATACTTTTGCATCACTATGTGCCCCTATCCAGTTGGGCACTGGTAAATGCTACCTGCAGCCGAATGTATGCCATGATGATGGAAAGTGGGTTTACCTTTGGTCATGTGGGTGGAAGGGCTGAAGGTGACAACTGCTTCCAAACAATCTAGGTCTGTTCATTAAGCATAGCCATAGCTGACTGAGATCTTTATAGCCTTGACAAGTCACAATTTAAATTTCAATTGGCAGTAAGGATTATTGGTTTTCACCTATAAATTTAAAGTCATGTTCCTATTACAGCAATAATGTCCCATTTGCTAAATATTGGACCATTGAAAACCCTCTCCATCCATACGTAACCATTTCTATATTAAATAGTAATATAAATAAAGCATTATTAATTTTTGGTTTGCATTGGGATCATGTACTTGATTGCTGTATTGACAATCATTGTGGACAGGGGTAGGTAGCATGTGGCTTTATTAACTATTTCATAAGTGGGGGTTGGTGCCCAGAGCAAAATATCCCATTTTGGAATGCTGCATTCTGAAGGTAATTTTCTTGTATCGGATTTTTAGTGTATCCAATTTTTTTTATTTTTTTTCAAAGCACACGTAGAACTTTTTATATTTTCAAATTTGAGCTAAAATTGTTCAATCTCCCGTGCAAAGAGATGTCAAATATGTGAACATTCTGTTATATGAAAAGCAAAGACCCCAATTTAGCTTCCGATGAGTGCTCTGTTCAGACATCTTAACGACAAGGAACTGATATTTCGGTTCGCTGTCACAGTACAAGATTGGGCTGTCAAAATGAAAGTCCCAGTTGAGCAGGATCAACCAGTATCATCAAACAGAACATGTTAAATGGCGGGGACTGCACCCTTAGGCCTTCATTTACATGTTTTGCGGAAAGGGTTAGTAATTCATTACTTTCAGCCAGATGCTTACTGTCGCTAGGATCAAAGGCTGTTAGTAACAGAACGATCGGAGCATTGGGGCCGCTGTGGGGGACCCAATCATCATCAGAAGACTGGATGTAAATATATGTCATTCGGCCCACGGCCCAGCAAATGCATACGTAAATTTACAATGGGTGGTCCTGAAGTGGTTACACTTTTGGGACTTGTAGTGGCTTCAATGTAATTTTTGGGGAGCTTTATTGTCTTGCCAATGTGTTTAATCAGCAAAGTACCAGACTAGACGGGACATTTATACAAAGCAATATTGTCTATGAGACTGTTAACAGTTATTATATACAGAGTGTATAGAAGTTTTATTGAACTGAGCTTGAACATAGGCTTTTAAATGACAAATGAAATCTAATTTAAACTGAATTACGTGGTCATGGCTGGTGTACTCCTTACAGGACAAGGTTAAAGAGATTACATTGGGTTCATGTCAGCAGCATCTGCTGGCAAATGCTGTGAATGCTGATTTAATGTGAAATGTTGTGCCTATTCTGTTGGAAAGGCTGCTGCTTTTGGCAAGTGGATGAGAGATGTCATTCACTTGCATTACTATGAGGAATGTAGCTGGTAAATTATTATCATATTAATTTGCATCTGCCATCAATATTGACTGGTAATAGTCTAAAACTGGATCTTGATATTTAAATATTTAAATTATCAAAAAACATGACATTAAAATTACTTAATATAACACGGACATGTTCTATAAACTCTTCAAATTACCTTGTATGTAGTAATATTAGGAGATAGGAAGCAGCAATGTTAAAGGAGAATTCCAAAAGAATGACATCAAGATCCCTACCATAACCCCCCCCCCCCCCCCACCAACCTCCCCCCAAGAACTACTGTACATTAGAAGAAAAAGGCAATAATACTATACATATTAAGATAAACTGAACATTGCTCCTGTCGAAAGCAGGTTTGTCACTGGAAATTCACAGACAGACAGTTCATAAAAATAGGCAACTTTCAGCCAGCATGCAGAATAAAAAATAGTCCCTAATTTTTTTTGGGTGCTGGGGGTGTTTACGCAGGTTATTGCGATAGTAATTATTCTCATTATACGGTATATGCTGCTAAAGTATTTCATCTTAGCATTTTGAGATACAGACAAACATTAATTATAGTTTTTATCATTCATCCTTGGTTTTACAATTTGTCTGTAATACTTTTAACGGTCTATGATTTTTGGCTAAGTTGTCCAAAAAAACATAAAAACAAGAAATGTGGGATACATGCCTTCTTTGCTGCTTAGCAAACAATGGGGACAAATAGTTATTCATTATGGTGGGTACTCACTAATAAATATTTACAATATTTACAGCAAACATTTTTACATAAGTAATGTATGTATAAATACATACAATTTTCAAAAATCGCCTCCAAATATTTTCATGGTCCCAAGAATCTTCTTGGCCAACTTGCCGTGGGAGCCACGTCGAGCTTTGATGGGTCTTTATTCCCCTTTATTGATATATATATAAAAAGGGAGGTAAGAACTGTTCTACAAACTTATGAGGCTCTAAGTCACTTTTACCACTTTAGTATCCTCTCTAGACATGAGCTTGGAGAGCCTCCATTACAATATCAAAACTACAGTACAGCTGCAAGTCATACTGCATGTTCTCAATTTTTTAAAAGATTTTCGGTGTGGAATTTTCAGTGAAAATCTACAACAAATCTGTCAAGTTTGAACATGGCCTTGTATTTAGGGTTTATTCATGTGAATGGTGCTATTTCTGCAGCACATGTAGGGATTCTTAACTCGACTGCATGGGAATATACCCTAAAATTGCGAGCCTAAGGTGTGGGCAGTCTATAAAATTAGTCACATTTTGCCAGTTAACTATTCATCTGTTTAACTATTGCCATAAAATGAATCTCTACTCTCTACCCTCTCTGTCATTACTGCCTGCATTGGATTAAAACCAGCTGGAATGGTCAGTTGCATCCTTTGGACCACTCAATGAGCCAGACAGAAAACTTTTTGTAACAACATCATCCTTTTTTGGTTACACAGTATTTTCTACTGTATTGGAAAGTGCTAAAGGAATAAAGTCCACCCTGAAACATTACTTAGGTTGTTTTAATCAAAATGGGTCCCTAAGTTATGTGCTGGTTAATTTACTAAAATATCTTTATAAAAGTCAGAGCTAAGATTTCTGATACTGAGCTCCAAATCCCCTGCATAGACACAGAGAAAGGGGCTTTCCAGCCAGTAAACATTGATGGCCTCTCCTCATGATAGGCCATCAATAGCTGATGGGTCGGGGTCCGACTCCCGAGATACCCGCCGATCAGCTGTTTTGTAGGCGGTGCAGCTCTTGTACAAGTGCTGCTTCCCCTTCATTTCCACTTGCTCGCTGTGAATCGTCGACACACTTTATTGGTGTCACACAGTTTACTAAAGTATTAATTTTAAAGCTTTGGAATGTTGAATGTTCTGTGACATGTAATTGGCAATGATGAAGCCGCATAATATATCCTGTTATTACCATTTTATTCTTTAGACCGTGATGAAACAGGAAGTTGGATATGGTATTAGAGGATAGATTTTTGACTTGGCAGTGAAGACAGAGAAGGAATGTAAAGGATTAGGCTGTTTAATGTACTGGAAAGAAGTATATCAGTAGTGACAAGTCTCACAGTGCTTAATTAAACATTTAGGATGAGAGAAGATTCAGACAGAAATGGTTCTGGTTTTGAACTATTAAAGCAAACAAACTATCTGTCAAGACATGTCTTTTTATGGTAGAATGATTACACGCTCATAATTTCAATTATTGCTCACTGATGACAACTCATCTGAAAGTGGTGATTAGCACAAAAAACTACTTGCCTCATTTTTTATAGTGAACTGGTGAGGTGTCATTGTTTACCTCGGCTGATGAAGAGATAGACGACAGTTCTCAATTATATTCAAATATGGAACAGCGAAATATGCGTGTAGATGTATAATGAGTCTGATAAATTAAATCAACCCCCAAGGCTAAGAAATTAAATACTTACATGAAACTAAAGGGTTTTTTTTCCCCATAAACCAATAGAGGTTGCTATTTTGAAGTTTATATTTACACTGCTGGAGCCCGAAAGCAGATTTGCAATAAATTTATTTTTGGAAAATTATGACCAATTTGGCAAAAAAAAAGAAATGACAAGACATGGTTTTGGGTTATCAAACTTTCTTGCACTTTTTCAGTTTAGTGACAATTTAGCCACAGGGTGAAGACTTAAGTAATCTGTGCAGCACATATTAGCAGTAGCACCAAGGGGGGCAGAGGGAAGCAAAAAAAATGTAAAAAGATATATTATCACTGCAAATTATTTTGAAGCAGCCCATTGTGCCATGTTTCTGGAAATTTTAAATAGAGATTTGTCTTTCTATAAATTAGTCCATGTGGTAGAACTTGTAGACATGTTCAGTGAGTGCTTTGACATATCCCATTCTTTACCGGTGAGAAAGTCACATGATATGCCAGTCAGCTGTCAGTATGTAGTGAAAGCTACTAAATTATGTATTCTCAGAAAGGGATGGTACCCCAAATTTGGGATCTGCCATTGTAATTAAGGTACTGATAGTAATAACTAACAATAGGTGTCAGATAATGCAAATTTGTTTTATATAAAATTCTACAAATATGCCAAAAGAAAAATAAGATTTTAAAAATATATATTAACCAGGGATTGTTGGCAATTGGGCAAACATTTTATATATCTAATTTGAAGACATGTTTAGCTAATTTAGTGGTGCCCTTTCCTCAACATTAAAATTAAAGCAGTTATCCTTGATTTGTTTTTCCCAAAACAGCCCCACTCTAATTCATAGGCAGTTTCAGGTTTCACTAGAAAACTCCTGCAATATCAGTCTTCCAGATATTCTGAATAAAAAGCGAAGAAAAGTTAAAAAAATAATAAAAACGCAAACAAAATTCTTTCCATTTTGCTTTGTGCATGGCCCTATGAATAAAGCCATAAAAACTGCCATACTTAAATATTGGCATATCACTGAGAATGGTCCAGATCTATAGACGATTGTTTGTAAAGAAAAAAAAAAAGAAAAAAAGGGGGCGTAACACACCAGGTCAAGCAGTTTGTCAGCTGTAAAACACAGTTTGCAACATATGTGATTTTTTTGGACTGTTTGGGTTCTTTTATATAGGCAAGACTATGTGCTGCCTATATAAAAGAATCAGGGAACATTTAAATCCATCACTATAGGTGAAGGTTCCCCACACCTATTTGCCATGTTGGAGAGCAGAGGCGTAGCTAAGTTCTCCAGCATCCGGGGCAAAGATTCAGTTTGGCGCCCCCCAACCTCTTTCCCGACATCTCCTTCCCCCTCGACATGTTTGTTTTCTCTACCAATCAATGATGTGTCATTTCTTTTCCACATTTCTTTTTATGTAACTCGAGCATAAAAACATTTGTACATTTTACAAGCAATATAGTTCTATACACACCAGAACCAAGCTCAGTACATAAATACAGCACCAGAACCAAGCTCAGTACATAAATACAACACAAGCACAAATACAGCTCAAGTTGGTGCAACCCCTGCCGTATAGGTTTGTACGGCGTAAAACTACAGGTCCCAGCATGGCTCGAACAATGATAAGTATATGCTGGGAGATGCTGTTTCACAAAAAATAAATCATATCATAATCATACCACCCATCATCTCGCTGCAGATCATACAGTGACTACAGTGCTGATTAGAGGCAGAATGAACATTTACATTAAGTGACTCACCGGTGACGTCTCAGATTCTAGTTCTTTTTCTTCATCCGGTCCAGACCCTTTATGATGACTTCTCCCGGTCACAGCCCATTTCTGCAGTTTGCCGCTCAGATGTCTTCAGCTTCTCACTTTTCCAACATTTCTACACCTACAAATAAAGATAAAGTTCTCATTATACCACACACTATGCCCCTAAATATAATGGCGCCATACACTGCACCTCTAATTATAATAGCACCATACACTGTGTCTCACACACACACACTGTGCCCCCTATAGATAGTGCCTGCCATAGAGCCCCCTGTAGATAGTTCCCCCATATAGCCCACCCCTGTATATAGTGTCCCACAAGTAGCTCCCCCTATAGTGCTCCACAGATAGCCCACCCCTGTATATAGCCCCCCTGTAGATATAGCCCACCCATGTATATAGTACTCCACATATAGTCCACCCCTGTATATAGTGCTCCACATATAGTCCACCCCTGTATATAGTGCTCCACAGATAGCCTACCCCTGTATATAGTGTCCCGCAAGTAGCTCCCCCTATAGTGCTCCACAGATAGCCCACCCCTGTATATAGCCCCCTGTAGATATAGCCCACCCATGTATATAGTGCTCCACATATAGTCCACCCCTGTATATAGTGCTCCACATATAGTCCACCCCTGTATATAGTGCTCCACAGATAGCCCACCCCTGTATATAGCCCCCCTGTAGATAGTGCTCCATAGATAGCCCACCCCTGTATATAGCCCCCCTGTAGATATAGCCCACCCCTGTATATGGTGCTCCATAGATAGCCCACCCCAGTATATAGCCCTCCATGTAGATAGAGCCCCCCATAGATAAAGCCCCCATGTAGATAAAGCACCCCAGTAGATAAAGCCCCCCTGTAGATAAAGCCCCCTGTAGATAAAGCCACCCCGTAGATAAAGCCCCGCTGTAGATAAAGCCCCCCATAGATAAAGCCCCCCATAGATAAAGCCACCCCCGTAGATAAAGCCCCCCTTGTAGATAAAGCCACCCCCATAGAAAAAGCCACACAATTTTTTATTACAATAAAATAACAAACTATTCAAACTCACCTTAATCCCGTTCCCACACCAGGCGGCAGCAATGGAGACCTGCTCTCTTCTGCGCAGGTCTCCTGGGGTTGAACGAAGCGTCTATGAAAGGCGCCGATTTGGCTGGACAGAATGATTTTCCCTGTCAGTCAGCGGATTTCAACGACGGAAGCGAGATACCGCTTCACTCGTAGAAAAGTGCTGAATGGCCCCTCTAAGTTGCGCCTGGGGCACATGCCCCGTCTGCCCCCCCCCTAGCTACGCCCCTTCGGAGAGGAACATGGGGGTAACCCTAAGGTACTGCAATTTGCAGGCATATAATGGGTTATGAGACCCAAAAATGGGGGGGAATCATCACAAGATTCTATTGCAAAGAGAGACCAGATGGATCCTGCATACCAATGCAATTAGTGCTTTTGGTTTTAATGATAGAAATAATACGAGTGTTTTTTGTAAATGTTACATTATTCACATCTTTTATACCAATTGTACTATGTATATTGCTTGTTACTTGGTTACCATTGTGAGAATCATCATTACGCATAAAGATGGCGTGCTTATGCAATGACGTTGCCAGGCCAGACGAAGCGTGCTTCATGCAAAACGGCCTTCACCTTATGTGCAGTCCCACATTCTCCAACTGTTATACCCACAGGGATCGCAACAAAGGAATTTTTCAAGACGACTTACTGGGTGAGTGGCGCTTTTTTCCCCCTGAACACATACCAGTTTTTACATTGCTATTATTGAGCAGAGCACCACCCTTCTCGTCACTTCTGTGAGAATCTTACCCCATCTCCTAGTTTTGGCGAGTGGAGAAGTGCCAGCTACTGTTTCACCTAACCTCCATCGTCTGGTATTTACTTGAATGGGACTGAGCTGCAATATCAAATAAAGCCCATGAACAAGGGTGGCAATGTTTCTAGAAAAAAAATCTCATATCTTAGATTTCAATATTGGCATATCATTGACAATGACAACACCTTTTAATAAAGAAAGGAATTCTTAATTTTTTTGTTATTCTCTGCTAGTAATTCATTCATACATGGTTCTGTGTCAGAGTGCACACATTTCAGCTACACTATATGCCAAAAGTATGTGGCCCCCTCCTAACTATTGAGTTTAGGTGTTTCAGCCACACCCATTACAAACAGTTGTATAAAATCAAGCACACAGCCGTACAATCTCCATAGTCAAACATTACGAGTAGTATGGGTCGTACTGAAGAGCTCAGTGGCTTAAAACGTGGCAATGTCATAGGATGCCAGCTTTGCTACAAGTGCTATCTAGGGGTAACAGCAACTCAGCCATGAAGCGGTAGACCACGTATAGGGATCGCCTAATGCTGAAGCACGTGACCACGTATAGGGATCGCCTAATGCTGAAGCACGTGGTGCTTAAAAATCACCTCTACAGTTCCAAACTGCCTCTGGAAGTGACAATAGCACAAGAACTGTGCATCGGGAGCTCCATGGTGGAGCAGCCACACACAAGCCTAAGGTCACCATGCATAATGGCAAGCATCGGCAGAAGTGGTATAAAGCACACTGCCCTGGACTCTGGAGCAGTGGAAACGTGTTCTCTGAAATAATAAATTCACTATCTGGCAGTCTGATGGATGAATCTGGGTTTTGGCAGGGAACGATTACGGTTGCCTACAGTATGGAGTAGTTCATTTATGATGCTCGGGCTCTCCAGCGATAGGCAATGTGCCAGCCCCTTTTGGTCATGGTTTGATAACGTGCCGACACAAACAGAAAAGGAAGCAAGCCCTCAGGCTCATGTCAGCGCATCATCAATATTAGAAAAACTACAAAACTTCCGACACCAATTCACCGGGTTTGAACTGAACGATTCCGTACAGAATTAAAAATGAAAGTACATTAGCAAGTGACTTGTTTTCACAATAAAATATAAATCCAAAGCAATTTTGGTCCCCGGATAACCCCTTTACGGAGCCAGGAAGGTAAGTACGTATGATAATTGTTTTGCTGTTTTTTTACTAGTTCGGTTGTTGGACTGCTTCGGATTCGAGGATTACTTAGATGACAGCGTTTTTATTTTCAATAAAATGATTAATGAGGGTTGTGTGGGGGGTTTTATTTCAATAAAATATTTTTTATGTGTTGGTGCTTTTTTTTAAAAAATGATTACTACTGCCTTAGTAATAGCCGCCGTCTGATAGACAGCGTCCAGTATTAAGGCAGTACCCACCGCCACTAGGGGTACCGAGAAGAGAACAGTACGATCCAGTACCCAACCATCTGCAGCGAGGGTCAGGTACTGGGGCGGCCGCAGGCTGGTATAATTAGGCTTGGAAAGCCCAAAAAACGTGGCCCTTTCACGCTGGTAATGCTAGTCTACTGCTGCTATATTGTATCTGGCTGGTCATGAAAAATGGGGGGGGGGCACACATTGTTTTTTTTTTTAAATAAATAATTGAAAACAACAACATGGGGTCCCCCCCCCCCACCCCATTTTTTGTAACCAGCCAGATACAACATAGCAGCATCAGGTTAGCATTACCAGGGTGAAAGGGACACTTTTTTTGGGCTTTCCCAGTCTAATAATACCAGCCTGCGGCCAAAAAACATTAGTAACACATAAAAAAGCAAAGCAATTATCATACTTACCTTTCCTGGATGTAGCGTTGAAGCCGCAAGGTCAGCGAGCTATGCTGTTTCCATAACTTTGGAAGTTATGGGGCGTCAGCAGTAAAAGTGCCTAGGGAAGCACCAACTCTAAAAACGGCCCTGTATATAGCAAGCATCAGTGCAGAGGCTTACATAGACTTATGTATAGATACATACTTTAAGCCGGTTTATGTATTTATACATAGGTCTGTGCAGTCGACCACCATACCCAATCTGCAGCTGCTGTCTTTTATATAAAGACATACTTGATAAGTTTGAAGGAGGGACATCAGGCATATTGCGCATTGTGCAAGCATTTTCAGCTTTATGCCCTGCCTATTTATATAGGACCAGTGGCGTTACTACCGCTGTAGCAGCCATAGCAGCGGCTACCGGGCCCGTGGCATGAGGGGACCCGTTCCGCCCGGACACCATCACATATGCCCGGTGGCGCCGCTAGTAGCCTTTATGGCTGCTACAGCGGTAGCGATGCTGCTACAGGGCCCGCGCTGCCGAGCCCCTAACATTTATGGCACGGGCGGCACGGGCCCTCTCATGCCCGATGGATTCGCTAGCACCGGAGGGGGCCACGATGCTAGCGACAGCCACCCCCTCTTGCAGTAATTGTACCTGCGTCTATAGAACGCAGGTACACATACATGCATTAGCGCTTAATGGCCGGGCATGTACCGTGCCCAAGCATTCAGCGACTTACAATTACGCTGATTGACGGGGCAAGTTATTCTGCCATGCCAACCAGCGCCTTTCAACGACATGTCATTCAGCTCCAGCAGACCTGGTCAGAAGAGAGCAGATCTGCATTGCCACCGGCCGGCGAGGAAATGGGATCAAGGTGAGTAGATAAAGTTTGTTTTTTTCGACTAAAACTGTGAGTGCCATTATCTATAGTGGGGGCTCTATCGACATGGGGGGTCTATATGTGGGGATGTGGAGCACTATATGCAGTGGTGGGTTACCTGTGGGGCACTATCCACAGGGGTGGGCTATATGTGGGACACTATATACAGGGGTGGATTACCTGTGGGGCACTACCTACAGGGGCTGTCTACAAGGGTGGGCTATATGTGGAACATTATATACAGGGGGAGCTATATGTGAGGCATTATCTACAGAGGTGGGCTATATGTGGAGCACTATCTATATGGGGAGATATTTGTAAGGCACTATCTACAGGGGTGGGCTATATGTGGGAAACTATATACAGGGATGGGTTACCTGTGGGACACTATATACAGGGGGAGCTATATGTGAGGCACTATCTACAGAGGTGGGCTATTCATGGAGCACTATCTATAGGAGAAGCTATATGTAATGCAGCACGGTGGCTCAGTGGTTAGCACTATGCCTTGCAGCTCTGGAGTCCATATGTGGGCACTATCTATAGGGACTTCTATGTAGGGCACTATCTACAGAAGCGCTATGGGGGTCACTATCTACAGGGGGCTATGTGGATCACTATCTACAGGGGGCACGGTGTGTGTGTGTGTGTGTGTGTGTGTGTGTGTGTGTGTGTGTGTGTGTGTGTGTGTGTGTGTGTGTGGGACACAGTATATGGTACTATTATAATCAGGGATACAGTGTATGGTGCTATTATACTTAGAGGTGTTGAGAATTTTATCTTTGTTTATAGGTGCAGAAATGTTTTAAAAGTGAGAAGCTGAAGACATCTGAGCGGAAAACTGCAGAAATGGGTCGTGGCCAGGAGAAATCCATAATAGAGGTCTAGAAAAAGAACTAGAATCTGAGACGTCACTGGTGAGTTACTTAATGTAAATGTTTACTCTGCCTCTAATCAGTATTGTAGTCACTGTATAATCTGCAGTGAGATACTTACCATTGTTTGGGCCATGCTGGGAGCTGTACAGCAGGGGTTGCACTAAATTGAGCTGTATTTGTTCTGGTGTTGTATATATGTACTGAGCTTGGTTCTGAGGCTGTATATATGTACTGAGCTTCGTTCTGGTGCTGTATATATGTACTGAGCTTTGTTCTGGTGCTGCATATATGTACTGAGCTTGGTTCTAGGGCTATATTTGTGTACTGAGCTTGGTTCTGGGGCTGTATTTATGTATTGATCTTGGTTCCGGTACTGTATATATGTACTGAGCTTGGTTGTTGTGCTGTATTTATGTACTGAGGTGGATTCTGGTGCTGTATATATGTACTGAGCTTGGTGCTAGCACTGTATTTATGTACTGAGGTTGGTTCTGGTATTGTATATATGTCAGAGCACGGTTCTAGTGCATTCATGTACTGAGGTTGGTTCTGGTGCTATATATATATATGTATTAATCTTGGCTCTCATGCGGTATATATGTATGAGCTTGGTTCTAGTGCTGTATTTATGTACTGAGCTTGGTTGTCGTACTGTATATATGTCAGAGCTTGGTTCTAGTGCTGTATATATGTCAGAGCTTGGTTATAGTGCTGTATTTATGTACTGAGCTTGGTTGTGGTACTGTATATATGTATGAGCTTGGTTCTGGAGCTGTAACAAAATTGCAGGGCAGATGGAATTGTTTTCATTGTTTTCAATTCATTGTATATTTAATGGGAACCTGTCTGGTAGTTTTAATCCCTTGAACCGCCACCATGCGGTAATACATGACCTGACAATATTTCCAAATGTATGTTTTTTTCAGATGCAGCAAAATCTATAAAATCAACTTTTAAAATGGCACACACTATATGCTAATTACTCAAAGGATCATGGGTCGGTGCCGCTATCCTGAAGAGTCACATAGTCCTGCCTTCAAAACCACCATGTTTGATTGACATCCCTCTGGCTGATACAACTTTCACAGAAGCGGCATTGCCTTGTACTACTTGGGGGGCTGTGTGGCACTATATATAAGGGGGGGTTGTGTGGCACTATACACAAGGGGGAGCTGTGTGGCACTATACACATGGGGTAGCTGTGTGGCACTATATACAAGGGGCTGTGTGGCACTACTAAGGGGGGCTGTGTGGCACTATCTACTAGGGGGGCTGTATGGAACTATTTACAAGGGGAAGGGCTGTGGCTCTATCTACAGGGGGCTGTGTGTGGCACAATCTACAGGGGACTGTATGTGGCACTATCTACTTAGGGGGGCTGTGTGGCACTATATACAGGGAGAGCTGTATGGCGCTATATACAAGGGGGGCTTTTTCTACAAGGGGAAATTTGGGGCGCTATCTGCAAGTGGGGTGTCACACGGTCTACAGGCAGGACTGTATAGCACTGTCTATAGGGGGGCTGTATGGCACAACCTACAGGGGGCACTATCTAAAAGAGGGGCTGCGTGTGGCACCTGGGGAGGGGCCAAGTTAAGAGTTTGCTATGGAGCCCTGTCTTTCCTAGTTATGCCCCTGAATAGGACACATTCCCATCATATGGCATTTGAATCACAAATAGTACATATGACCTTCAACACACTTCCTTTAAATATAGACCCCAGACCAGACCCCCAAGACACATATAGATCCCAGACAAGATCCTTTAAACCAGCATTTCCCAAACAGTGGGTCACGACCCCCTGGGGGGGTCGTATGAATACCCGGTTCCAACTGTGTCTGCATGCTCAGGGCACAGACACAGTTAAATTCAATGCTGGAGCAAGAAGCGGACACCTCCTTGCTCCATCGTTCACTTTGTGGTGAGCCGTGAGCAGCTCGTTGCAGACAGGCGCGATGTAGTGAAGTCATTGCGCCTGTCTGCGCCGAGTCACTCATAATACAGACCAAAGTACGAGAAGGATCTCCTCCACTCATGTGGGAATGGGGATAGGTAAGTAATTGTTTTATTATTTTTCTATTAGGCACTATGGGGGCATTATGCTGGGCATAGGATGGAGGTCGATATGGGTCAATACACTGAATGGGGCAGCTGTGGGGGCATTATACTGTGTGGGGGCAGCTATGGAGCAATATACTGTGTGGGGGCAGCTATAGGGGCATTATAATGTGTGGGGGCAGCTATAAAAGCATTATACTGTGTGTGGGGGCAGCTATAAGGGCATTATTCTGTATAGGCAGTTTAAGGGACATTATAATGTGTGGGGAGGCACTATAGGGACATTATACTGTGTGGGGAGGCACTATAGGGGCATTATCCTGTGTGGGAGGCACTTTAGGAACATTATACTTTTGGGGCAGTTATGGGGCAATTATAATGTGTGAGGGCAGCTATGGTGCCATTATACTGTGTGGTGGCAGCTATGCGGCATCATAATGTGTGAAGACAGCTATGGGGGCATTATACTGTGTGGGGACATTATACTGTGTGAAGAATGCTATGGGGCATTATACTGTGTGAGGAAGCTATGGGGCATTATATTGTGTGGGGGCATTATGTTGTGTAGGGGCAGCTAGGGGGGCATTATACTGTGTGGGAGCATTATACTGTGTGGGTGCAGTTATGTGGGCAGCTTTGGAGGCATTATACTGTGTGGGGGCATTATACTATGTGGGGTGATCTATGGGGGCATTATACTGTGTAGGGGCATTATACTGTGTTGGGGCAGCAATGGGGATATTATACTGTGGGGAGATACTATAAGGGCATTATACTGTATGGGGGCACTTATGGGGCATTATACTGTGTGGGGGAAGCTTTAAGGGCATTATACTGTGTAAGGAGGAACTATAGGGGCATTATTCTGTGTAATGAGGCAATATAGGGGCAATATACTGTGTGTGGGGACAGTTATAAGGGCATTATACTGTGTGAGGACCACTAAGGGGTTATTATACTGTGTGGTGGGTCCACTGAGTTGGGGCACACTTAGATGTATTTTACCCCTCTGTGCTAAACCCCTAGCTACGCCTCTGAGGGCCACTGGTTGCCACTGATAGACAGGCCAGGTCTCATCAGCGGCCATAGTCGGGCCTCATCAATGCACTTCAGCAGGATTCCTTGAGCCTGCTCCCTCCTCGGCACATTAATTGTTGTTTTCAATGTTGCAGGGACTTATTTTTCGAATGGAGTTAAGATTCCACACACTAAGAAGACCCCGACAAAGGGGTTTTCAGATACTAGACTCAATCTCTTCAGACTGAAGAGATTACCACAAAGGTTTTTTTCAAACCCAAAACTCAGACCCACACAATTTTAGCATCAGACCTCGAATCAGAACTACCTACGTGTGACATATTTGCGGCAAAGGAAAAGTTCCCACGACAGCGGCAGGAATATATCCTAGAGCACAGTATGTCTGCCCTGATGCCTTTGCCGAGTCTGATGACACAAGATCCAACGCCATGAAATTTGATAGGTTTCTGCAGTTCTCCGTTCAGAGAGATTTCGGCAGCGCCCGGGACACTTGACAACCTGTCCAGGAGGTCTCTCCATTATCCTGAAAGTCTCTCGGACATTCAGGGAAAGTTGGCAAGGTTTTTTTTTTAACCTAAGACACAGACCCCACACACTTTCAGCATTAGATCTCAAATCAAAATTAACTGTGTGTAACTCACCTGTCATGGCCAGATATAATGTTCCCACGGCCGCGGCTAAAGTATATATTCTAGAGCAATACTGCCCACAGTATGTGCACCCGGATGCCCAGTACACTTCACAACTCTTCCATGATGCTGGATGGTCTTTCTTTCTTTAAGGAGCCTCCCGGATTTTCCGGGAGAGTTGGCAAGTTGTTTTTTAAACCCAAAGACACAGACCCTAAACACTTTCAGCATCAGACTTCAAATCAAAACGCCTTGTGTGTGACAAACCCGCCGTGGTCAGAGAAAATCTTCCTGTCACTGCGACTACAATATATATCCTAGAGCAGCACTGTCCACAGTACGTGCGATCTGATGCCGTTGCGGAGTCCGATGATGCAGCAATCTACGCCAGAGCAGTGGAAAGATTCCTGCAGTACTCCTCTCCTGGAGAGGTCAGTTACGCCCAGGATGCTTAACAACTTTTACGGATGTATCAGGAGAGTTGGGAATTTTAAGTAGTATGTTGGGCCTCCCTGAGCCAGGGGGAAAACAGGAACTAAATAGGTCCTGTGAAAAAAATGTACCTTATGGGAATAAACAAGCTAGAAACAGGGTGAAACTGATGTGGTTAAGTAAAACAGTAAGGGTGGGCAATAAATGATAAAAAGAAAGCGCTCAAACTACTAAAGCAAGACAGTAGTGACGTGGCATTAAATAATTATAAAGAAAAAAATAAGTTGTGTAAAAGACAGATAAAGGCAGCAACGATTGAAATAGAGAGACTCTTTGCGAAAGAAAGTAGATATAAGCCAAAAATATTTTTCAAATACATATAAACTCAAGACTGAAAGTGTCCTCTCAAAAATAATCCGGTGGAGGATGAGAAAAAGTCCAATCTATTAAACACCTTTTTCTCTAGTGTATTTATACATGAAAATCCAATGTCAGGCGACAGGATTAGGGATAAAGTAAACTCACCATTAAATATAACCTGCTTAACCCAGTAAGAAGGGCAGTGCCACACTAAAAACACTAAAATAGACAAATCACCGGGTCCGGATGATATACACCCCCGCGTTCTGCAGGAATTAAGTACCGTGATAGACAGACCTTTATTTCTGATGTTTAAGGATTCTATCATGACTGGGTCTGTTCCATAGGACTGGCGCATAGTAAATATGGTGCCAATATTCAAAAAGAGGTCAAAAAGCGAGCCCGGAAATGAAATACCTGTAAGTTTAACCTCCATTGTGGGTAAAATATTTGAGGGTTTTCTAAGAGATGCTATTCTCGAGTATCTCAATACAAATAAACTGTTAACGCAGCATCCGCATGGCTTTATGAGGGATCGGTCCTGTCAAACCAATCTGATTAGCTTCTATGAGGAGGTAAGTTGTAGCCTGGACCTGGGTAAGCAGAGGCGTAGCTAGGTTCTCCAGCATCCGGGGCACAGATTCAGTTTGGCTATATAGTATATACAGGGGTGGGCTCTCTGTGGAGCACTATATACAGGGGTGGACTATATGTACAAGGGGGCTATATACAGGGGTGGGCTTTCTGTGGACCATTATAGGGGGAGCTATTTGTGGGATACTATATACAGGGGTGGGCTATATCTACAGGGGGACTATATACAGGGGTGGGCTATATCTACAGGGGGACTATATCTACAGGGGGACTATATATACAGGGGTGGGCTATATCTACAGGGGGACCATATCTACAGGGGGACCATATCTACAGGGCTGGGCTATACACAGGGGTGGGCTATACACAGGGGTGGGCTATGTCTACAGGGGTGGGCTATATCTACAGGGGAGGGCTATATCTACAGGGTTGGGCTATATCTACAGGGGTGGGCTATATCTACAGGGGTGGGCTATATACAGGGGTGGGCTATATCTACAGGGGTGGGCTATATCTACAGGGGTGGGCTATATCTACAGGGCTGGGCTATATACAGGGGTGGGCTATATACAGGGGTGGGCTATATACAGGGGTGGGCTATATACAGGGGTGGGCTATATACAGGGGTGGGCTATATCTACAGGGGTGGGCTATATACTATATAGCCCCCCCTGTAGCTATAGCCCACCCCTGTATATGGTGCTCCATAGATAGCCCACTCCAGTATATAGCCCCCCTGTAGATATAGTCCCCCTGTATATAGCCCACCCCCTGTAGATATAGTCCACCTGTATATAGCCCACCCCCTGTAGATATGGTCCCCCTGTAGATAGCCCACCCCAGTATATAGCCCCCCTGTAGATATAGTCCCCCTGTATATAGCCCACCCCCTGTAGATATAGTCCACCTGTATATAGCCCACCCCCTGTAGATATGGTCCCCCTGTAAATAGCCCACCCCAGTATATAGCCCCCCTGTAGATATAGTCCCCCTGTATATAGTCCACCCCCTGTAGATATAGTCCCCCTGTAGATAAAGTCCCCCTGTAGATATAGTGACCCTGCAGATACAGACACACACTTCTATTACAGTTAAAAAAATATATATATATTTCAAACTCACCTTATTCCCGCTCCCACGCCGTCCGGCAGCTATGGAGACCTGCTCTCTTCTGCGCAGGTCTCCAGGGGGTTGAACACAGCGTCTATGAAAGGCGCTGATTGGCTGGGCAGGATGACTTTCCCTGCCAGTCAGTCAGCGCCTTTCATCGACGGAAGCGTCACTGGTACAAAAGGTACCAGTCGCTTTATTCGTGGAGAGGCGCCGAATGGCCGGGATGTGGTGTATCTAGACTTTTTCAAGGCGTTTGATACTGTGCCACATAAATGGTTGGTATATAAAATGAAAATGCTGGGACTGGGGGAAAATAGGTGTAATTGGGTCAACAACTAGCTCAGTGATAGAAAACAGAGGGTGGTTATTAATGGTACATCATTAGAGTGGGTTGCAGTTACCAGTGGGGTTCCACAGGGGTCAGTATTGGGCCCTCTTCTTTTTAATATGTTTATAAATGACCTTGTAGAGGGTTTACAGAGTAGAATTTCAGTATTTGCAGATGATACTAAGCTCTGTAAAGTATTCAACATGGAAGAGGAAAATGTAATACTACAGAAGGATTTGGGGAAGCTTGGGGAGGTTTGAGCAGAGAAATTGTAAATGAAGTTTAATGTGGATAAATGTAAGGTTGTGCACTTAGGCCGAGGAAACATATTTTACAATTATGCATTAAATGGTAAAACACTGGGTAAAACTGCTACTGAAAAATGTTTGAGGATATTGGTGGACAGTACTTTTACCTTTAGCATCCAGTGCCAGGCAAAATCTGCCAAGGCACATAAAATCATGGGATGCAACAAAAGAGGCATAGATGCTCATGACAAGAACATAGTTTTGCCTCTATACAAATCACTAGTCAGACCACATATGGAATATTGTGAGCAATTGTGGGCACCTGTGTATAAGAAGGAAATGGCTGAACTAGAACGGGTGCAAAGAAGGGCAACCACGGTAATAAAGGGATTGGGCGGATTGCAGTAGTAAGAAAGGTTATCAAACCTGGAGCTATTCAGTTTAGAAAAAAAGACAGCTTAGGGGCGATCTAATTACAATGTACAAATATATAATTGGACAGTACAGAAATCTTTCAAATCATCTTTTTACATCTAGGCCTGTAACATGGGCAAGGGGGCATCCCCTACGTCTAGAGGAGAAAAGGATTCACCATTGTCACAGATGGGGATTCTTTACTGTAAGAGCAGTGAGACTATGGAATTCTCTGCCACCGGATGTTGTGGTGGTTGATTCTTTAAACAAGTTCAAGAACGGCCTTGATGCCTTTCTTGAAAAATATAATATTAAAGGTTATGAGTACTAGATTCTGGAGATGGAATGTTGATCCAGGGATTTATTCTGATTTCCATATTCGGAGCCAGGGAGGAATTTTTACCCTAATGAGGCAATTGGCATCAACCTCATGGGGGTTTTGCCTTCCTGTGGATGAACAGGGTAGGATTATATGTTGGACTTGATGGACCTGTGTCTTTTTTCAACCTTCTCAACTATGTAACTATGTAACTGGGGCCAAGCCTGGGGCCACATGAATCAGCCAGAGAGTGGGGCCTTAAACTGAAGCTCCAGGAGTGACAATGATAATCTGGCCATGGATTTGGCGGATGCCTGGAGAACACTACCTACTGAAAATGTGGTGGTGGAGGTATGATATTCTGGGGCTTTTTCCCAACTCCATATTAACACAAATATTTTGGAATGGGACATTCAACAAGCTCATATAAATATAATAGTCAGGTGTCCACATACTATTGGCCATATAGTGTATATGGATAGCCGAGAACAATAGCCCATAAGCCCCCATAAGTTCACAGATGGTGGCCGTGATACCTCACTACTGCACACAAAAAAAAAACACACGTTTACATGTATGTTTTAGCCCTTTTTGGCCTTGGCCAAGTTCTTTTAAAGAAATTCTTTACCAAAAGGTTCTTGAAGATACTTGGAAGTGGTACCGCATGTCAAAAAAAGTGATAAAAGTTTTTTTTCCTTATTGATATCAAAGAGGGAAAACACCAAAGAAATGTCTATGATAAAAAAAAAACACTAAATATTTAGCATCTGGCTGTATGGTAAAAAATTGTGTACAGAATGCCGAAAAATTACTAAGTGTTAGTCTGTGTTCACATCTGTATCCGAGGCTCCATCAGGGAGCTATCAGCTGCTGTCAGAGCCTTAAGGGTGTGTTCATATGGCTTATTTTCAGCCGTTTTTCGGGGCGTTTAACAGCTGAAAATACGGAAGCTGAACGCCTCCAAATATCTGCACATTGATTTCAATGGGAAAAACGTTGTTTTGTTCTGACAGGGGACATTATTTTACAAAAATGGCGCGTAAAAAAACACCCCGTAAAAAGAAGTGCATGTCACTTCTTGAGCCGTTTTTGGAGCTGTTTTCCATTGGGTCAGTAGAAAAACAGCTCCAAAAACGGCCGGAAAAAAACACATAAAAAAACGCTTGATGCTTAAAAAACGGCTGAAAATCAGAGGCTGTTTTCCCTTGAAAACAGCTCCGTATTTTACAGCCGTTTTTTGTTTCGCGTGTGATCATACCCTAACATTATAAGGGGATATGGTTCTGGGTCTCTTTAAATGCTCTTTATTTATGGTTTGGACGTGCAGTTAATAAACTTGAAAGTGTACACTAGGCTTGCATACTACAATTAGGGCTGTGTTCATACTTGTTTATAACAAAAACCATGACTCACAGCTGGATCCATCACACAATGGATACCACCCACGCCCGATAAACCACGTTGAATTATAATGGGGTTCCACGGGTTCCGTCATGTTTCCGTTGTTTTGAAAGAATGAATATTCTTCCATCAAATCTGCTGGGACTGCAAATAGAGGATTCGAGTGGAACCTCTGATGGCAGTGTGAACATATCCTAATACAATTATATTTAACTACTTACCGGTAATTATTTTTTAAATACATATATATGGAAGTTCTTGAGATATAATTACTATAAAATTCAACATGTTTTGATCTTGGGAAAAGCTGACACCTATTAAAATGACATATATATGTATATATGTATAGGAGTATACAAACACGATGTTACCTGAGGAAAAGAACAGCATAGTAGAATTCCAGGTGCTAAGCTTATGGACTTTGGAAGAGGTTAAACCCCCAACTTAAAATAGATTGTTAATTTCAAATGAAACTTAATATAATACAAGGAAACCCTATCGCATAACAAATAATTGAGTAACTGAGTCAGCCCATAGCTTGGAACCTTTTAT